>NC_073692.1:147346837-147371837 GCF_029784155.1 Uranotaenia lowii
TGGGAAGTTTGCCGGTGCGGTGGCTTAATGACACAATTTTCAATCTCCCTGAATCTCGGGCCGAAAATTATGTGAAAACAACAACAACAAAAAAAACCTAATCGAATTGAATAATGTTAATTTTTTCTCGATTAGTTGTTTTGTTGGTAGAAAAAAGCTTAGTTTGGCAACAATTTTTGGCCTGATAAGTTGGGACATAAAAATTTGAAGTAGTTTGAAAAACAACCAAATTTTTTCCAATAAAACCTCAAACAACTGTACGTATTTTTAAAGCTTATAAAATTCCCAATCCAACACGTTTTGCTAGAATGTTTGATTGCATTTTAATTTTTTCTGATAACTAAGAATGAATACGGAATTTAAAAAAACCATAGTGTAACTATCCCAAAAACGATTTGCTTAATTCAATTAAAGAGTTCTAATGCTAAAATGGATGCATAAATAATAGTAGCAAAAAACCGTTCATTCCTAGAAAGGAGAAAATACCAAACATGAGTAATTTAAGAGTTGATCTTGCAATACAATTATGTATAGTATTTAACCACTCATCCTTCCAAGAAATATTTACCCGTTATTAGTAGACTGAGTCGATTTGGAGAAATTTTAATTTTTTTTAAATCCTGGGGTCTTAAAGCTTCGTTTTGGATCAAAACTCATCCATGTAAAATCTGGAGTAAATTTGAATTTCTTATATTTGTTTGTTAAAATTGATTTTTTGTTCTGAAAAATCAACATTATTTGTGTTTCTTCTGTGGAACCGAGTATGTAATAGGAGAGAAAGTTATAAGCTATTGGATAGGGGTATGTCTTTCGGCATTGAACATCAATTTTTTGGATCGATCTACTTTCCTCAAGAATATGCCAGTAAAGATTATTTCCAAAAATATATTCTGAGCATATTACAGAATAATTCAAAAGCCTCCAACCCAAATTCAAAATCCACCTGTATGTCGATTATAATCAATCGAATCTGCAATTTATACCCGATGAAGATAATGGAGCAATCCTCTGACAATCTTGCTACCTTATGTCTTGATCAAATAAATCATGTGAAAAACGCCTGTAATCGCTATCTCGATTTACTGTACAAACTTTACTGATGATTTCTGCGTTTTAAAGGCTACATTTTAATTTGAAAAAAATGAGATCTGTCATACAGCTATCGAATTTTCAATTACCTATATGTTCTGACAACAAAGGAATACCAAAATACGAATACGAGGAGACTTTTTACTTTTTCCATGCAAATTACACGATGATGAAAACTAAATTACGATGATTAAAACTAAAACTAAAATCTAAATTAGCGACAACGAAACTGTCAATCAGGTAGATATTTTTTACAAAATTCTTGGTAATATCATGTGCAAATATGTCCCAACAAAAATAAAGCGACAAACGAATAATAACAAAAATCCACCATGGTTTTCAAAACAGCTAAAGCATCTTAAGAATATAAAGCAGAAAGCGCAAAAAACTGGAAAAAGACATCATCGCTAGGTTGTAGTTTAGAATATCATGAAGCATGCAACCAACTAGCGATACGTATTAATACCTCCTTCGAAGAATATAATTTAATTATTCTACCAGGATTTCATTAACTTAAAAGCCATAATGACTACACAGCGAGAAAAAATACGTTAAAAAACGGTTAAAAAACGGTTAAAGCGGTTAGTGAAAAAACATTTTTCTTTTAAAAATTCACTCATTTTTGGGTGCTGAATATCAAATTTTCATTTAGTTTACCAGCCTTTGTTTTTTAGATACGTTTTGAAAAAAAAAGGAAATAATAATTAAATAAATTCGTGCATTTGCTCGGCAAAGCTATACAACATTATCAATATTTTTAAAATAAAGGTTTTAACTCAATGATCAACTTTCCCCAAGACCGCGAGTAATTTTGACTTCTGAGAAAAAAGTTATTGGAGTTTTCTTGTTGTTTATTTTTCAAAATCTACGAAAACACGATAATTGGTCAATAATAAGTACTCGAACGGACTAAACAGATTGGCAAACATGCTACTTTTACATATTTTAAATCAAATTTTTACGATTATCAGTTATTTATAATGTCGACAGTTTTTTAAACCAGAATTAAAAGCTTTTTTTTCTAAAAGTCATGTCAATGTAGTTATCTAATGTTTTGTTATTAAAACCGTGAAATGTAGTTATGATATATCGTTCGTGTAGATAAAATTGTCAAAATCGGTCGGTTGTATTGTTTGATATCCTGTTCTCAATTTGCATTAATTTAGGATTTACACTCCGAATTCAGATCGGAATCCAGATTTGTATTCTGCGTTCGCATTCAAAATTCAGATTAGAATAGAGATTATAAATTCTGATATGATATAAAATTAAATTCAGTTTAACTAGACTCTTAGCTAAGATTTGAATTTCTGTTCGAAATTGATTCTAAAATCAGATTCACATTCAGAACCCCAATTCAGATTTAGAACTCGGTTCTTTTCATTCTTTAGCCTCTGATGTAGATAAATTATTTGGATGGTTTAAATTAACAATATTTTTCTTTCACAAAAAGAACAAAATTGCAAAAGCAAATACAAATTAAAAATTAACCTAGATGAGTTAAAACCAAGATTTGATAAAGATTTATGACAATCTGAATTAATCCTCCTACCCTACACACCCAAAAATTATGTTTAAGGATAAGATTTTATTTTCGAAATTTTACTCACGTCTGCCACTATTGGAAGTTTGAAGGTAGGTAATTTTTTTCGAACGCATCCAAATTTTTTTTCCTGTGGTAAGCAAAATTTATGAAATCTTAATTTTTTATCATCACTTTTTTTAATGAACGCTTCCTTAAAGTCTAATTACCTCAAGAGTGTAAATTATTCACTCATTTCTAAAAATCGTGGTTCTTTTCTCTGAATCAAATTTATAGCTTTGGGAACTTTGTATCGTATTAACTGAAATATATCTGATTATCAAACAATATTCAGCTACAAAAATTAATATTACTCGAAATCAAAAAATAAAACATCGGAAAATATATAATTAGGAAAGAAAATGTAAATCAGCTTTAAAATGTTCAGAAACATCTTTTGTTTGCAATAGCAAGGCAAAGTATAAAGCTATAGTTTGCACATATAATTTTTTTAATTCAAGATCGTGACTTATGGTGCTAAACCGTATTTTTCAATCAATCTACCGTCAAAGTGGTTTAGTCATAAAACACAGTTCAAATATTTTGAAAAGTGGACAGAATATTTGACGTGTGTGTCATATACATTTTTGTATAATTGGATTTTTAAATACAGAGCACATATTTTAAGCATTTGTAAAACATTGATTGAAAATTCAGATTCAGACAAAGATATCGAATTCAGATTTTTTTGGCTTTCTTACAGAAAGGCATAGCGAACGGTCAGTTGGGGATATCATTAATTAAGGGTCCAAGACCCCACTTTATAGGTATCAATCGACTCAGCTCGACGAGTTACGATGATGTCCGTGAATTTTTATGTTCCATTAAAAACGTTCGTACCACATTAACTCCTATTCTAGGTTTCACGTTTTTGATGAATTTAGTATTAAAAATTGGATTTTTTTTCCTGTAGGTCATTTCTCAAAAAAAAAACAAAATTGTTTAAAAATTTTCTATTCCATAGAACATATTGCTTACGTTGGCTCCAAAAAAGGTAGCCATTTGCTCAGCAGCAGTTACCAGCAATCGCTAAATTAATTACAAAGGCGATCAAAAATTTGACAAAAATTTCATAAAACAGCAGAGAATCGATCCCACGCCATCTAGCATGAGAGTTTAGGAGGTTAACCCCTTGACCACTAGTGAGCGTCGAGAAATGTGGCTCTCAAACCTTAACAGTTTGAATTATTTGGATTATAAATGAACTCGTTGAGATAAGTTCGTTTATCCTCCAAAACACGTACTGGGCACCTTTTTTTATATTGAGTTTATTAATTTTTGCTATCGATTTTCTTTAATCATAATCTTTTTTATAGATTAATAATATATAATCGTTAATTTTTCCCTTTTTCGTAAAATACGGGAGTTTCAAAATTTGAAACAAATTTTAAACTCAAAGGAATTTTGTATAATGTTTAAAAACATAGGTCAAAACATTTTTCAGGCTTCAACAAAGTTGAAGTTAAGTAAAATATGTTAAAACAAACGAAAATTCTCTCTGGAGAAGTTGCTATTGAAATGCCGGTATCTGAACTTTTCCCGATCAGAAGAGCACATCAAAATTGTTACTCGAATGTTCACATTTAATTCCGATATAGTTTATCTATAAAATTATTGTTTATGTTTTTTCGAGTAAAACTAACTTAATTTGATACATGCGCTTTTTTTGTACGAAGTATAAATGTTCAGTTGTTCACGATAATTCAGTCACAGAATTGTATAATTCTATAATTTGAAGAAAAATCTATAATTTGACAGCATTTTGAGCAAATTTTCATCACATAATCTATGTCACAAAACACAAAATTTTGGAAATATTCACAGATTTAAGTACGTCTTCCCAAAATTAAAATTTTTATGTCAACATATATTTTGGATTTCTAACTTTGTTTTGGATAAACATAATAGGATTGGTAATGTTTATTGATTTTTCTTAAGTAAAATGTTAAAAAGACTCAATTTTTCATGACTTTTTTTTAGAAATTTATGCTATTTCTATCACAGAAAATCATCACAGAATTTTTGGGTAAAAAATTTTTGGGCAGAAAATCAGATTTTTTTTTGCAAAAACACGGAATTTCTGTCTGTTACCTTGCTAAGACGGTGTATTACTTTATGAAATCATAACATCAAAATCTCAAAAACGACTTTAAGCAATGTCAGAAATAATTTTGTTTTCTAATCCCTTTTTTTGTTTTTAAAGCTTTGTATTCCGGGAACTACAATATCTATTCAAAACCTGAATACTGGATTGAATAACGAAGGCGTTTTCTTTGTAACGCTAAGACGTAAAAAACGGGCGACGGTCGGAATGAAGTGGGATTTTGGGGCAGAATCTTATTTTTCATAGAAGGCGGGCTCCAATACAAAATCAACTAAAAACAGAACACAATTCGAACATTTTTGAAGCTATTTCAATAAAAATTGGTTTACAAGCACGCATTGACACAAAAATTCATTTAGAATGCAGAAGGAACCCTCTTGCTTTTGAAACAGGGAGCTCCAATACAAAATTATTTAAAAAAAACAACAAAGTTCATATAATTGAAAGTGATATGCATCAACTTTGGAACACATGCAACTTTTGGCATGACAAGATAATTGATTGTAATGTGTGACCCTTCGCTCTTTGATAACGGTGAAGTCCCATACATAAAGGCATATCTTATTTGTAAAAAAAGGAGGGGGTATCTTTGTTACACTACCTTATATAGAAAAATTGAGGTGATTTCTTCGTAAAACTATCACGTATAAACGGGAGATATGAGTTCAGAAGCTTAGTTCGGCAAAAGAAGTTCATTCATTCTGCAGAATTACCACTATCGCTTTTAAAAATGGGGGCTCCCATACACAATTCATTCAAAATGTTGAAAATTTAGTCACAAAACTTTCGTGAATCATGAAAAATGTAAGAATCAAAATTGAATCGAATTTTAAAAGTTTTGTGAAATGCTGTGTCACATTCTGTGAAAAAAAATTGAACACAATTTCGTGAAATTATAGATTTTTCTAGGATTTCCAAATAATCTTACACCCAATGAACATGAAAGTTCAATTTCACGGGCATATAAAACACAGATTATAAGTTTGTTTAAAGGTCAGAACAAGGTCCAATAAGAAAAAAATTCAATTCCGTGTCGTTAAGTAGCACTACAAAAACCACCATAAAACAGAAAAACTCATTATTTTCAACATAAGTCTAACATAACTTTAAAACATCTATCGGCAAGGATTGAGGTAATAAATTTGGCGGTATTATTAGAGATTCATGTTGGCAAAAGATCTTTAATCAAAATGAGATCGATTACCTATTCGTACTCGACCTTTTGCGAAACACGAAAAAGAGAGTAGAAAACGACCTTCTTTAATCGTAATAATTCCAGGAGCTTATGAAAATGAACTTGAGCGCAATGGTATCGGTCCATGTCGCCAGATGGTATGTTGTTTTTTTTTTTTTCAGCAAAAAGAACCTGTTTTTCGTCGTCTCCCTGAAACCGTGTTATCAGTACGAAACACTTGTACGAATTTTATTCATATTGGTAGCTACATTTCCAGCTTTCGAGAGGGCCCCCAGATCTGTTTGTTTCTGTTTCGTCGGCTCGGCCGCTCAAATGATGGTTTTACCATTTTTTTTTCATCATTTCAATGGCAGCGGCGGACCAGTTTTGTACTTTATGCCTTTCACTAAAAAAGTTAAATAAACTTGAACAGGTTTCTTTCTGTGTTTTGTTGATGGGGGCCGCCAGGAGTCACATGGGTGCTCATAACCATAACCATAACCATTAGCATGGTTGTTTACAGCGGGGCTGATCAAAATTTCGGTTGTTCAAAACTTAGTTCCGATTTATTGTTAAGTTGAAAGGTATTTGATGCAAATAAAAATAACATACGCGAAGGTGATTGAGCTATACTGCAAATAACAAACAAGTCGATACAAAAAAAATCAAAAAATTACATGAAGTCGGTTTTTTAGGGGTTGAAATGATTTTACAAGATAGTTAGTAAAAATCTGGTATTTTTGGGAATATGATGATATATGAGAATATGACTCGAATACCATAATTGCTCTATTGGAGTGCTCTCAATTAATAGTTCAAGAAATCTATAGATAACAATTAGATTCCAACCCAACGATGAAAAATTATGTGATTCCATTAACATAATTCTATATATATAAAAGAGGGAGAGAGACAGAAATAGACTCGACTGGATCATCCGATTTGCATGCGATTTTTTTTTGTTGTGTTCGTCTTCAGGCGAAGAAAAACACAACAGAGAGATAATTTCAAAAATGTTTTTGTGGAATTTGAAAATTAATTTTTAGTTTTTATTCGTATCGAATAAAAGTCATGGCACCCAATTTCCATTTTTTTTTTTTTCATTCGAATCACCCAGAGTAGGAAGGCGCCAAAAGCAATCAAGGCTTACTAATGTTCATCCATCTATCTATAGGAAGTTTTGGCGCCCATTTTCATTGCCAGTGTACTTTTCACGTGGCACCAGTAAAATGGATACTTTGATATGATTGTCCCTATGGGGTGCTGCAACTAGCCGGTAAGAAGCATATTTAAAACGAATACAAATACATACAGGATCTCAATGAAACTTGATGTTTCCTCGAAGAGAGTACTTTTTTTTAACTCAAGTGTACATCTTTCGAGGATATGATGGCTAGCATCTTACCAATGCTGAAACCACCAACCCACAGAATGTGTACTATGTATGCCGTGACCGGGATTCGATCTCATACCCGCTGGCTTAGAAGATTTGAAGGCTATCCTCTACGCCACGGGCTGCGGCTCGATATTTACGAAATTTGTTTTTTGTTGCATCAGAATCAAGGCAATTATAATATTTTCTAAGATGATTGTTCGTGCACCGTTAATGTTTATTGAAATGTCATATTTTTTTAGCAACTCAAGCAATATGGATGTAATATTTTTGATAGACTCAAAACATTACCATTACCAAATCATTTTTGATGAGTTTTGATAACATCAATAGAAAGTCATATAACTGATAAAAAATCACCTTTATTTATTTTTGGTTGATTTTAACTAGATGTTAGGAATTTATCCAGTCAGTTTGAGAATTGAATGTAATCAATTTTGTGATTCCAAGAAAATTGCATCACTATCATAAGAACGGATTGGAGGATCCGGAAACATTGAAAAATGCACACTACCTTTTTATGCTCAGTGGTTAAAAGAAACTATTCCAAAGTTTAGCTATATAGGACTTTAACTTGATATTAGATCCAACTCTCAGTTTCAAAAGTCAGAAAAAAGAATCGTAATCTAAAAATATCATCAAACTTGAAAGAATATAAAAATTTAACATTTAAATAAAAAGCATCCCACCTAAAATTTCGAAACATTTAGGTATGGAGAAAAATCTGAACCAATACACAAAAATACAAAAAAGGTTTCGTACCAGATATCAGATCAAAATAACAATCTATCAAGCACAAGTGAGTTTAAGAATAGTTATAAACACTTGAACTCGATCAACAAAAATAAAATCAAGATAAAAAAAAATTAGCTTTTAAATTTACGTTCAAATATAACTGAAAATCCAGATTCATAAAGCCAAATTCAGAATATTGATATGAATTAACAATAAAATTGGATTACAGTTTCTTATCTTACCATCATAAACTAAAATTTTAAATAATTTGTGATTGTTTTGAATTTTTAATCCAAATACTTAAAATAGATTTGCCTTCATTCAAGGTTTCAAATGCTAAGAGAAAAGTAATCCAAAACATGACAGTTTAAATTCTTTTTTTTTTAATTTTCTAATTAAGAGTGCAATTTGCCAATTCCTAACTGAAAATTGAAAAAAAGATAATGATGACACAAATTTTAAAGACATTTTCATACATTATATTGATAAGAAAAGTGTTGCTGTAAAATTAGATAAATAGTGACTTTTACTGAATTGCTAAATATTTGTCAAACTGAGCTCTGTCAATTCACAATAAGATTCAATTAGTGTATTTAGTACAAAGTCCGAAAAAACGACTTTTGAAATAATGAAAAAAAAATTTAAAATTAAGTTTATTTTCATTATTCTTTAAATGTTCTGGTTTTGTCCAATTCATTTTTTAAATTTTTCTATCTGACGATCATGCTTAAGGAAAACTTCAATGTATTTAAATACGGAGGTAAACACAATTCGAAAAAAAACTCAGTTTATGACGACTCCAGCAAAAAAAGATCCATTTTCTGTTCAAATCAATCTTCAGCAATTTTAAAATACTTGATCAGATAGGAGTTTTTGAATAGGAATGATGGCTAAACTAAATTGAAACTTGATAGATTAAGCGTTCTAAAGTTACCGGAAGAAAATAAGTTCACTAACCAAAAGTTAGCGTAACTTATTTGTATATTGAACTATAATTCTGGATTTTTTTCTGACATAAGGGCATCCACTTGCTTTTATCCACTCAAAAGGAAGGCTGAATTAGGAACAGTGCTAAAATATAAAAAAAAATCTCAAAAATACAGGCTCAACAAAGTTTGCCGGGTCAGCTAGTTAGTTTATAAATTGTGTTCTAGGCCTCTAAAACCGAATATGATTATGTTGATGTAACTTGCACAAGAAATTTCGTTTTTGTTCACAAAAATCCAAAAATATAATAATTTAATTTTAGCTTTTTTGGTTGATTTTGCAAATAAAGTGATTGAAATGGCCAGATTTAATTTATTTTGTATTTCAGAAGTCACCTTCAATTTAACACTAAACATACCGACACCTTGGATATACCTATTCAGCTTTTAAATTCATCAATCCATCTATTTATAATTTTTTTTTCAGAACGAAAAACTATCTGAAATTTTGTTTTCAGAGACTTTAAAAATTATGATTTATGGTAAAATGGGTCTTTTTCTCATTTTTATCGTTTTTTAAGCACACTGTCACGGGGACGGATGAGGGTTTATGAGGAGTAACAAGTCAAGCAATTCGTGCATTATTTATGTGAGATCCACTTTTAGCTGCAGTTTTACGTTAAAAATAAACTTTTTAATTATGATCAATAAGCTCTGAGAGAGGAAGAAAACTACATTGGGGTTGATTTTCAAATGATTGACGGAACAATCAGATTTTTTTCAGTCTGAAGCTTTGAGCTGTACTTAGGATTCTTGTTCTCATTCTGGACTCTGATTTTGAATTGTGGACTTAATATGCAAGTTGTTTCCTACCTTGATCTACAATCTGAGTATGAAAATGACGATAGTATCGTTAATAGGCAGGGAGATTCTTTAAATTTTAAGACCGCTTACCTCTCTAGGTTGGTTTTACCGTTTTTTTTGGAAATCCGGTATTTCGGTATTTGAAAATGAAAAACCGATAAAATCGGTAAACCCGGTATTTTTTTCTTAAGCGTGCTGGACGCATGAATTTTTTTTATAGAATTGCAGTAGAGGTGGCTTAAAATGCTCAGAGTCAATACCGTACCCGATCTATCAGCAACTATTTTATTTGAGAAAGATGATTATGTGTCTTTTAAGGTTTTCCTTCGTTGTAATTGAATGATTATAACCATAATTCATATTCATAACTTCGCTGGGTTGTTGGGTGACCAATGTTGCTAAAATGAAATCAAAATTTTTATTGAAAGTTTTGTACACTTTTTCAAATTCCTAAATAACCACACAATTAAACGAGAATTTTTCACTTTGCTTCTTGAAAATTCTTGAATTAGAAAAAAAATTCTAATGCAAGTTCTTAAAATGACCGAATTTGAGTGAGTTTGATATAGATTTCAATAAGTAGTATTCTCAAAGAAAACTGGTATAGAATTAGTGGGTCAGATCACAAAAAGTGACTCCATTAAAGCTTCCTTCATATATAATTTCAGTGGTTTCCTGATAATTGATTTTCCCAAGATCATTTTTGCAAACTCAATGCGAACATATTTAAAATGAAGATTAAAACCGTTAATAACACCATGTATTAAAATAATAATTGCAAGGTAATTTTTTTTCTCACTGAATGTTATAAAAGAATATTAAAACGTTTCATTAAAAAAACCCTTGGGATTTGAATACAAATTCTCTAGAATTCTTGTTTCAAATAATTTGTTTTGGTTGTTTTGAATATATTTGAGATTTTATTTGAACTTTTTGAAAAACATTAACGACTGATGAAACGAAATATTACTTTTAGACTCATTCACTACTGTCATAGTGTTTAATTCGACTTTGGCCAGGTTAACAGTTGCTTAGTCAATCCTTATACGAGCATCTGTTTATTTAAATAATTTTATCTACATTTTTAGCACCAAGCAATTTCGATGAACTTCGTAAAATTGACGATTAAGCTATGATTTTTATGCAGATTGAACAAAATCTGAATTCAAATTACAATCCTAAGAAAAACATGATGGCTCAATCCGCTTTGCTCTCACCAATTGAAACAATTGATGGATGAGAAATCCTGCTTGTTTGAAACAATGAAAATCAATATATTTGAACAACATTTAAGGTCCAATAATGCATTAGTGACTTGTATGAATGAAATATGTATATTTTTATAGGACAAACAAGTTTTTGCTCATATCTTTGTGGTTTTGTTAATCATTTTTTTTTCAGTAAATTATTATTTTTAGGTTGAAGAAAAATTTAGATTTAATATGGAAATTTTGATACTCAAAATATTTTTTTAGTGTCCACTGGAGAGAAACGAATGCAAGAGTAACCCGAAACGTATGAACCACTGGTAAATTTGTTCGATTATTAATAAAGTCACCGAAAAACGTCTATGAATTCTAAGTATGTGAAAAAAAAATTTAGTACGAATTTAGATTTGGACTAAAAAAAATCAAACTATCTCGGATACGCGTGATTATTTTTGAAGAAATATTAATGTTAGAAGGAATTTAAGAAAAAAAAGAATTTGAATTTTATAAATTGATGCAATTTTTTTCGGAACAAGAAATTTTTCAAAATCACTCAATGCGCTCTGGCAGAAATTTAGAAAATTATCCATTTGCAATTAAAAAAAAATAACTTTTATGAATGACACCTTTTATCTGTTTTTAAAAACAGCTTGAAATCTATTCAGTTGTGTCATTTGAATTATCCAATAAAATTTCACTGCATCAGAATTTACATTAAAGTCAATTAAAGTAAATCTAACATTGAAGAGTTAAGGATGATTTGTATAACAAAATTGCCCTGTTATTGATTCTTTTCATGTATGAAATACATATGTTGCCCAAAAAGTCAAAAGGTTAAGAGAAGAAAAACTTTTTTTCCAGAAATCATTGAAAATTTTGGCATTGAGAGAATTTCCATATACAATTCACATAAATGTAGTTTCATTTGGACAAAAAATGAAGTGTAAAATTCATGAACCAGATTATTGCACATATATAATTTGAAATGTAAAGAATTGTTTGTTAGTATTTTGCGATCAATTTACCACTTTCATTGATCTTAAACCACGCATATGTAAATTTTTTCATGAAAACCCCGTTTACAAATATGAAATAAAGATTTCTAATGAAATTTAATGAAAATAAATTTCGTAAAGCAGATATCATATTTCTTGAATATTTAGCAGTTCTAAGATACTTCAATTCAGAGATGGCTGAGTTATCTTCTTCCATGTGCCCTCTAAACTGCGTAAATAAGAAACAAATTTTGAACTACATAAGTTCATCCCAAAAAGTGTGACTCTAAATTTTGATTACAAATTCAAATAAATCACTATACTGACCTGCAAGTTCGAATCCGGGAGACGCGCGATAACACCAACAAAATTTCCGTTAACGGGATGAACGACCTTTTCTCACTTTCCAAGATTGATAGTCCACAATTGAATTAGCACAGGAACAAACTTTCTCGACTATAATCCCAAACAACAACGATTCACTGCTTCAGAAGTAACAATCCAAAGGAACCAACTGTGACTGACTGACTGACTGCCGGTTTCGCTTTTCCTGTCGGGATTGATCTCGGCCTCAGAAATCGCTCGATTAGTTCAAGTACAAAACACTTTGGCCGTTGCAAATACTATCGTTTTCTTCTTGCACTTCTTCTGCGGGAAACTGGCACCGAATTATTTGAATTACTGTGGGCGGAACTTTTTTATCGAATGTGCACTTTATTAGCCTCGCTCAACGAAATCTAAACCACAATAACACAGAAAGGAAAAAAAAAACTATAATCTGAACTGAACGGCTGTTCCGAGTTTCAGTGGCTGCACTTGGTCTGTGTTCCCCTTCTTGATTTGAACTTGGGGGATATCAGTTCAGTTGTTGTGGATCTCTCTGTTGTTTTCGTTCGCTCTTGGTATGAGATAACAGAACTACAGCGTTAGGCTGATTGGGTAGATGAAACTTTCAGCAGCCGCTTATTTTTTTCTTCCATTTATGCACCAACAATTCGTTGTAAGTGGTTTACTGACTCGATACCAGGCAATACGTACAATACGAACGATAACAGAGCCGCAGCAAAGCGAAACTGAAAGTGCACCCCTGAACAATTTATCTCGGTTTTATTTTTTCTTCTCTTCAATTGTACAGAGCACTGGCTGGCTAAAGTCGAGCAAAACGACACTCACGACCACCAGTTATGATCTGATCCGTGGAATTCGAAACGTTTTATTTGGGTAGTAGCGCAAAAAATAATCAACTAGGGAAAAACTGCAATCCCAGAAGCACTACTGTGACGACAATCGGGTTTCCGCTGCACCCGGTTTAACTTTCCCCAAACCGTACAACACGAAAGCGCTCACGAATTCCAGGTCCAGGTCAACACAGGTGTCAACTGTCTAAATTCCTCTTTCAGGAGCCCCTAGGGACGATGCTTCGAACCACTGCTGTTGATTACCGAAATCCGTAGAACTAACTCGTTCGAACCGAAACCAACCGAAATTCCACACGAGCAAAAAGTTTGGAAGAACACCGCCAGCCAGAAACACGTGCGCTAGGCTCGAAAGTCTGCGCAATACTTAGCACATCGATCGGTCCGAGCTGCGGCTTAAGGTTTTGAGCGAGGCTCTAGTTTCATTCCAATCCAACCAAAACGCCAAACAACGACGATGACGGGAGAGTTTTGCCATATCCATTCCATTGCGGCGGTGTACCTACCTAGTCCAAACGAAACATATCAGCTGCTGAAGTTTTTAATTCCAATCTGAGTGAGAGAGCTTGGATACGCTGAAATTGGTGCGCTTACCATAACGCGATCCGGCCGGGGCTTAGAACATTGAGAGAAGTGTAGCCTAAACTGAGAAAAATGGACTTAATGGTCGTCACCACCTTAGAGAAGATAACTCTTGGCTCTCGGTACTCTCATGACTATCTCGAATGCAACAAAACAAAGCAGATTTATGTAGCGCGACTTCAATCCAATTTCCGAGCTGCTGAAAGCTGCAAAAGGTAGAAATTTTATGACCCTGGAAAGAGATGGTAATGAGACTTTTTTCGTTTAATTTCAAACAAAACTTTTTAAATTTTTTTAAATACATAGGTATATGAAAATAAATTAAACATATCGAGAATCTCAGACTAAAAGGAGTCAAGAATAATAGTTTTCAAATATAAGTTGAAAAAAAAACTGTAAAAAATGAACCAATTTGAGACTTTTGAACGGGCTAGCTTTGAAAATGAGATCTTGAACCTCGTATAATGTATGAAAGTACTTATTAGTTAGAAATCAATCAATTTAAATAAATTGTAAATTTGAAAATGATGGCCTTCTTTATCTTTAGAAAAACGCATCATCATGGAAGAATATTGTTTGAAATTTCTCATCAAATTCTGGCCAAATTAGAAGTGTCACGGAGGTCAATTTTTAAATGTAAGTGAATAACTGAGACTTGATAAGTTCAGTATAAAGTTTCTATTGTAACAAAAAAAATTGGGCCTCGTTATTACACAGTAAAAACTGTGATTAAACAATGATTTTTTCGGTGGATTTTGCCGCTTTGAAGCATACGACTCATTGTAATTTAAGCGTGATCAATGTAGATCACGTATATTTTGAAAATATTTTCTAGCAAATATTTTAGCAAAAGCACAATTGCAATTATTACGATTTATGTAATCATGTATGAATGCTATAAGAGCATAATTCACTATATTTAGAGTATAGTTTTCAATCATGCGGCAAGAATTTCGATATTAGTGTAATTTAGGCCCTTCTGTCCTAAGAGAATCGACCTGAAATATTGAGCGCAAATTTTAAAAAGTTTTTCAATTTAATTTTTAAGTCAAAATTAAGGTTAATGTGAGAAAAAGCTAACGTTTATCTTTGCTCTTTACAGAAAATATACGTATTAAATACTTCTGTAGAAGAAACTTTCTGACCTGGTATGCATTGGTACAACTTCCAAAAATAAATTTAATATGTAAAATAAATTAATTTTTATTTAGTTGTTCAAAATAAAATCATTAAATTTTGATATCTTCACGATAAGAGCGGCAACATGAATTTTGAGATGCGATACAAAGAAGATAAGATTTTCAGATAATTTTTCTTATTCAAAACGTGATCTAAATTTTTTTTAAATCATTTTAAATCTGGAAATAAGAATTTATTTTTTGTTTGTCTGCCCCTTCCAATTTCTCCATGAATCCTCAAAATAATTTACGAAACTCCCCTCTTCCTTTCTTATTCCTCCCTTGAATAAGGGGAGGATTTTGGGAAAATTGTGCCTAGCCTTTTTTGCAGATTTCATCATATACCTCAGAAATCTGAAAACCTATAGAAAGGATAAGAAAATAAATTCAATGTATTAAACATGGCATGCCCAAGTAACATTCAAAGTTTTTTAATAGGCTCCTAGATAAAGTTTTGGTTTTATAAGGGGATTGAGGAGTCTAATAAAACTATAGGTGTTACTTGGGTGTAGCCCATCCACATGGGAATTCTTGATAAAGTATGGCATAAAGCCTATCCACATAGGGATTTTTAAGCGATAGAGCTCTTGTGGGGTAAAGAATGACAAAATGTTACTTTAGTTTAAATTCTTAGAACTAGATTCAATTATTACATGATAGGCAGAGTACAGAAAAGTTATAAAGCGAACGAGACACAGTTACATATATGTAAGTTGGAAAGAATCTTAAGAATCATAAATTGTTTGAGGAGATTTGATTATACACTGATCAGAGAATGCTCCGACCAGGATGCTACGGTGAGGAATTACATTTAAAATGATTTTTTTCTTTATAACTTTCTAACTTAAATTCAGACAATGAAATGTATTCAGTCAAAAAGGGCAATTACACACTAGGTGGAAGGAAAATATAGGTAGTACCTACTACCTCGTAATCATAGTTAAACCAAACAGGAGATTCATTATATGAAGCTTGTTTTTTTACAGACCAGTTAATGATCTGGTTAGATAGCTACTATGAGTTTCTTTAAAGTGAAATTTAAAATGCAGCTTTGAAGAGTGCATAAGTAGATGAATTTTGATACATAGCAATCCGATGTGACAGCAAGGCTTTTTTATTACCTTGCGATATATTTATAAACTGGACGTGGGAAGCGATTTTAAAGGCCTTTGGCTATCTGTACAGTAATGAGTAGTTATGAACATTATTTTTAATTTAAGCGATATTTACGAAAGCACATGCAATTGCACGAAACTAGTGCAGTAATTTCCAGAACCAGGACTGGCGTATGATAACGAAACATCAGAAAATGAAATGAGAGGAGATTCAACTCTTCTAAGCCATACATTTAACCATTCTAAAGCTAAAGTGAACTTGTCACATGTGTCAATACAAGAGAAGTTATACATATTTGGTGAAACAGGAATAACTGTCGACATGCGATATTAGTTTTGACTTCCAACTAAATACAACAATAAATTTGAAAGCTTTTCGGCTACCTAAGCGAAAAAAAATTTTTTTTGAACATTTATTACTTGAAAACGACATTTGTACGGCTTGCATGATTGAAGTACCAGGTCGTTTTCTTTAAAATTATATATCTATTTATGAAAGGTCATTAACTTCCACAAGAGGGTGTTATCAAAATGAAGATAGAATACAGTGGACACTAGTGTTAAAACATGGACAAATATGAAAAATTTATTTGATGTCACAAATATTACTGATCTAATTTATGTAGGTAGATCAAATTTTTATAAGTTTTCACCTTAGTCAATCTTAACAGATTGTCAAAAAAAAAGAAAATCCCATTGGTCTGTAAGCGATGTGTACATAAAAGAGATTTACATTTAAGAATCACATGTGTAGAGATTTTATTGAAAGAATCACCAAGAAAGCAGAGATATTTGTTAAATAATAGATCATTTTCAAAATTGGCAAAACAAGAAAATAAATATGGAAGAATATAGCTTGTGCAAATGCATGTTTGGCAAAACGCACTATTGGCATATCCTCCCCGAGAGAAAAAAGGGCAAAAAGTTCAAAAATATCAGCAAGAATTCAAAACCGATTTAGATTCAAAAATTGATTTTCACAATTCCGAACTGAAAACAATTATGAAATCTGCATGTTATAATTGACCTTCACCCATTTTCTCCCCCTCCCAGATACAACCTCATTGATTTCCAATAGACAGAAATATGAGATAAACGTATCTGGGAGGTACTGGATAAGTCGCCTCGTACGACATGGACCAGTATCCCAGTGGCAGTATTATTTAGGCCACTGCCACATAGCACCAATTCCTCTCTAACGATTGGAGAGAGGAAGGGGTCTCAAAACAATATAAAAAAATTCTCGTGTCCAAATGTACTCTCATGCCTAATTTGGTTCCATTTGCTCAATAAGTTCTCGATTTATGTAAAAACAAATGTATGGGAGACCCATTCTCCTTTTCTTGTGTCCACAGTAAGAAGCAAGTGGGATCTCAAAACATAGTTGGAACATTTTTTTTCGTTCCCTAATACCCTCCTATGTCAAATTTGGTTTCATTTGGTTGATTAGATTTCGACTGTATTAGAGAAC
Organism: Uranotaenia lowii; assembly: GCF_029784155.1. Taxonomy (NCBI): domain Eukaryota; kingdom Metazoa; phylum Arthropoda; class Insecta; order Diptera; family Culicidae; genus Uranotaenia; species Uranotaenia lowii. The sequence continues at coordinate 147,364,450 of NC_073692.1, forward strand.
CCCGCTCCTGCCTGTCTCTCCAATGGAAGAACTGAGGAGTCTCAAATTATCATATAACACTCCTATGCAATCTGTTCCACAAGGTATCAGTTGAAGTTTCGATAAACAGACAAATTTTAACTGGAATGCTTATGATATATAACAATGTGGTATAGTTTATTCTTCGTAAAATCGTTTAATTTAAAAACTAATTTCCTTGACACGGAATTGAAATTAAAACTTTCCAAAAGCCTCATTTTTCCATATTTTATATCCTGCGATTTCTTCCTTTTTAAAATTTTCCAAAACGCTTTAACTGGCTTCGTGTAGCACTCAATTCCTGTGTTAGATTTAATCCAGGGTGGCCACAGAACCGGGAAAACCGGGAATTGAAAATTGCACCGGGAAAACCGGGAAAAAAAACCAGGAATTTCGGGAAAATTAACAAAAGGAAACCGAGATTCAGTTTTTGTTTCAAGAACAAGGATTCAACCCAAAGTTAAAAATTCAGAATCATAATTTAAATTTCCAAGTCAGAATTCAACATTGTGTAAGAAAAATATCATAAGTTCAGATCAATCATGAAAAAAATTAGCAAATTAAAGTTTTGATTTAAATCCAGAACACTTTATTGCAAATTTAAGAATGTAGAAAGATGCTAATATAATAGGTAATTGTCCAGTGATAGTGTTCACTTCAAGAGCTAAACACGAGACAATCATCTTTACGTACGGCACGACGTTTTTTTTGTAGCTTAATGATAATAAATTTGACCATTTCCTATCAGACGCACTATTTGGAGAAAAAAAAACCATCACGAGGTCCTGATCGATTTTTTTTCAAGTTGCATTCAAGCAACATTTAAGAACATTTCTAAGATACTCAAATCGAATTAATGATAATTTTTTTTTTCGAAGACCGCGAGTAGTTGAAACTTGTGAATAAACTGAGGCGTCCTTTAAGTTTATTTATCACAGTCTGGTGAAATATGAGAATTTAAGGATATTTTGAAATATTTTTTTAATCAAAATGACTCAAATATTGTGTTTAAAGCATAAGTAAAAAAAATTAGCTGTCTTCAACGAAGTTGTAATCTTGGAATTTTAATCTTTAGTACCGAAAGTCCAAAAAAGTTCTTCAATTATGTCACAATAGTTACATTTTTTCTATTGGGTTTTTTCGAAATTGTTTTTTTTTTCAAGTATTGTTTTTTAAAACTAGAATAGCCAGGTAATATCTTAATCCTCTTTCAAATGGAGGACCAATAAATAGATTCGAAATCAGTTTTTGTTTATTAAAGAGGGTTATCGGTTTTTTCAATGATTGAATTCATTGAACACATAGTAATTTTTAAATTTCAACACCCAATATCACCAGAACTAGGTTTTTTAGAATCTGAATTTGAATTCATGACGGCAAAATCAATTTTTGAAACAAGGGCTTTACAGATTTGAAAACATGTACATTGTACATATCATATTGTTATTGTAATCTGCGTTTTATAGCATACCGTCAACTGGGGCAACATGCAACAATTTTCAACTTCAATGACTTCTAAAAAACTTATGTTCACAGTTAATCTTACCTCTTTTGCATCAAAAGTTTTAAGGATGCTGGGATATCAAATTGGCGTAGTTAGAAAAATTATAGGTTTCTTCAGTTATTTTTAATTTTCTAAAAACATGCAATTTTCACCCTCCTTAGAAAATGGGGTAACTTGCAACAATCTTTGTTTTTAATGAAAAATCTTATGAACACGTACAAAAATTTATAGTTTTTAATATATTGGCGATGCCTTAAAGACCATTACGCATGACAATACCAATTGCAGTAGTTTTTGGGTCTGTTAAAACTAATTTTCACATTTTTTCTGAAAATAAGGATGCTGCATACATTTAGGGGTTAAATAATACTATGAAAAATTCTAAAAGCTGAAATAATAAAAATAAATGTTTGGATGAATGAAATTTCAATGTTCACAAACGCGTGATGCAAAACATTCATATTCCAACACATGGAAACGAGATTTACAAGGTATTTCTTTGATTTGCATTTTGTTGCATTTAACCCCAGACACCTAACTGAATTTTAAAAATATTAATTTAAAAAAATTGGGTGATTGTTCGAAAAATATTTTTAGACCAGAAATGTTGATACAACATGAGGAAACCAGTAAAAAGTTTGTAGATAATTTTATCAAGCCGATCCGTCATACTGGGTAAAGTTTTTTTCGGCATCAAAAAATGTTAAAATTTGTACATTTATTGCTCGATTTTTCAAATTTTACATAAAAAAAAAAAAAATTAAGAAAACTAGCTTAAAATGTGAGGAATTATGTCATCATCATTTTGTTATCATCAAAAGCTAACTTTATTACAATACATTAAATTAAAAATTGATTCAATGTAGTGTTATATAAATGTTGCATCGAACCCCGCTGTTGCATGATGCCCCGTTTGACGGTAGCTTATAGTTTCTGAAAATTTGATGTACACTGTTCAGTCTCTTTGATTTTCAAAATCTTATATGTCCACTTTTAAACATGGTTTTTGCATAAATCCTTAAAGTTAGTCTTAGCTTAGCGAGCTCAGCTCAGCATGTGTTTAAAATCTAATCAAAAATTCACATTATTCTGCATTACAAAGCTAACCCTCTACTGAATTAGTAATGAAAACATTTTTTTATGGAAATATTTTTCATTGATCTGTATCTACGAAATTTATGTCAAAAAATAGTTTTTCAATAATTTTAATTGATTAAATAATGTACGAAATCAGCCTTTTTTATATTATAAATAAAGTTTGTAATGTTCTACAGTACTGAACCATGCTAAAATATTTTTTTTTGAAAGTTCGAGACCATACATGGGGTCTTAAGCAGTAGAGGATTTAGAAATGTTTTCTTTGAAAATTTTTATGATTACTAAAAAAAATAAAGTGTATCTTTTTTAAAATTAATGGATTTTGAATTTCAGATTTTTTTTTTATTAGTAGGTATACATTATTTAATTCGAGTATCAAACAATAAACACTGAGAAATTATAAACAAGAATGTTATAATATAAAAAACATAAAAATAAAAAAAAGGTCCATTTTTAAATTGATTTACGAAACTTCTGATTTGGTTTTAATAAATTAAGAAATCATAATTTCAAATTAATTTTACTAACTTTTCTTTTGAATTCATTTCGAAACTGAAATTCCTTAATTTAAAATATAAAAAATGCTGTGTGTGGATCTGAATTGAATATATGTATTTAATTTTTCTATACCTTAAACTTTGATATGCTGTTAAATAATCCTCAAAACTATTAAATCCAGACTCTGCAACAATTTATTTCAACTTTTGAAGTCAGAATTCAAGATGCAAAAACAATGTTTGGCGAATGGTATCTAATAAGTTATTTACTGGGAGAGGCATACGTAAATTAATGCATATTCGGAAAATTCCTTTGAATATCCATTAAATAACTTAAAAGAAGTGCATCTTAACAAATAACCACATATTAACGATAATAAAAATTCCTGATCAAATGGTTCGTTGACTGTAATTTTGCAGACAAAAACAGTATGTATTGAAAATCAACGCCTTTCGATACTGTTTTCAGTGTCTAACGATTCAAAAATTTATTTGGTTTTTTTTTTCAATTTTTGCGTTTTTCAATAAAGAAAATCTGTACTGATTTCTTAAGAATTTTTTTTAAGCTTGGCTAAAATAGAAGACAAGTTCTACGCAAATGGTAAGGTCAACTGAGGTTATTATGGACGAAGATCATTTCTTTTTTCTTATATCTGTTCATATTTACGAAGTGAATATGGTGGCAATATTGCTAGTGGAATCTAAACACTGCGTCTAGATAAAGGTTGCCAGATTGCCCGGTTTTATGCGGGTTTGCCCGGATATTTCATACAACATTTGACATAAGTCCGGTCTGGCCCGGTTGCCTGGATTTCACTAAAAAATGCTCGGATTTTGCCTGGAATTATTCACTTTTTTGCCAAATCAAAATAAAAAAAATCTGTTGCAAAATTTTTCATTTATCCGTTCAAAACGGAGTTTTTGGTAGCAACTTTTATATACCGGATTTCATCCGAGAAACACTTAACACAATAAATAGACACCTTTACAAGACCAGCCAAGTCGACAACAACAAGAAAACGACACCTTTTAGTCCCTGAAGAAGATCCATAACGGATCGAAACGTTGGATTCATAAAACAAAAATCGTTTTTTTATCAAAAATAGACGGCAAGCCGGAATTTCCCAAGAAAGTACAGAAAAATCAGTCGATCTCCAAACAAAAACAAAAATTTCAATAAAAATTGAAGACATCAAAATCACACTGAAGTATACAAAACAAAATGTAACAATTAAAAATAATTTCATCCTTACGTTAATGAATAAAGTCAAATAAATAAATAGAATAATTAAATGAAATATGCCATTATGTCTAATTTAGTACACACTAACATTTTCATTCGATTTCCAGCAAAAAAAAGTTTCTGAAAACGTTCAGCAATTCAATTTTGCCAGCTAACATGGTTCGTTTATCTGATTTTTCCAGTATTTAATTAACGTTGCTGAAAAACCAGCAATCGATCTGTCAAATTGGGGACTTTTTATTTTAGAGAGTTTGTGAAGTTCGGTATTGTCTAATGGAAAAACAATATGTTAGGGCAAAACATTCTGTAATAAGATCCTTTTGCTATAAATAAACAATACAGCTGACGGAATTTTTCTATTTTACAGAATAATCCATTTGTAATTGTCATCGGAAGATGACCGGACGCATCAGATGTAATCTGGTCAAGCTGTAGCACTATAATTCAGTTGAAATCATTGAGTTGAATTCGCTGCTAGATTCTACGGCATGATGGTGGTGGTCGTGAAAATTGAGTAACAATGTATATATCATGTTGCATTGCCCACATTATAGATCAAGATGATTAATGTTCGTAAGAGCTAATTTTCCGGTATAAATTATAATATTTTCGTAACTTGACAACCAAGCTGCTTCTTTTAAAATATTTTTGTAAAGATGACAAGGAGATTTCTTTTTTGATGTTTTTAAAATAGTTTCACGTGAAAATTTATTTGAGAAAATACGTAATCCTTAGAAAAGAGGGGTGCCCAGTTCGCCCAAACTATAGGTTTACAAATAGGGCAAGGAATTATTGATTATAACATTTGGAAACATTTTGAAACCTGGAACCATTTTTCCACAAAATTTTCACATAATTTGGATGCGAATAATTTCCTCTTGTTTGGTGCAACAACATAAATAAAACAACTTGATGATAATGCGATATAAATGTTTCAAGCACCTAAACACTGCTTTGATAATAAAGCTGATTATTCATAACTGCGGCCGTTCCGTGCCGCATTTGGACATCTGATTGATGCTTTTAGGATTATAAGCGATCGTAACAAATTCAATTCGATACCATTCGAAAAATTCCAACTAAATCGATTCATCGATGCATAATTCTACTCACATAAAGAGCCATAAAGGAAAGCCACCACCGGTAGGTAAGTGATAATGAAAGTTTCGCCTTTTTCGCCCAAGCACAAGTCGGCACACGGGAAGTCTTGAATGGACACTTACCTGAAACACGAAAAAAAAGAACTATATTAAACTAGTAAAGTAGTGGCTTCATTCAGGGCCTGTTTGGAAACCTGCGCCAAGAAGGGGTTTTTAGCTTGGGCCTACCCTAACCCCACCAGCAATCGGACAAAACCAGACGGAAAACATGATTAGGAAGCATGTCCAGCCCAGTTCGGCCCAGCGGCTGAGGCCAAAAGCGCCAGTAGCTCTTGGCTACTACTTCTACTTGTACTAGTTTTCCCTTTCGCGATCGTTAGCCGTGGAAAAATTGAATTATTATAGCATAACTTCTATACAAAGATAGCTGGCGACGACGCTAAACTTACCTCGGACAGCCCAGGCTGGGTGGACAGCAAACGCGCTAGTTGGACCACATAAATGGAAGTTTGCAGCATATACATGCAAAGGTAGTGAGGTAGCGTGTTTGTTGTGGCCGGCAAGTTGTTGGAAAATGCAGTCCGATTGAAACCAGTCTTGCCTTCCTTAGGTGTATCTCATCGAGCCTTTTTTCCTCTTTTCTCTTGGATGTTACTAACATGATAGAAATGGACCTGAAATCGGGGCCCGATGAGCCCTAACCGGTATCTTCATCCGGTGTGAATGTCGCGCGCGGCTTCGGTCTAAATATCTAGTGCCATCAGACGGCAAATTAGTTTCTGCAATTGAGACTGTCGTCGTCGGCGAGAAAAAGTAAATCGGAAAGAAAAAATAGCACTAAAAATTTCCATCCTCATAGCGAAAATGGTAACTTTTCAAACAGCGTCATTCCTTACGTGATAACGTTGCAGCCAAACCAAACTGGTTTCAGGTTTTAGTTTGGGCGTAATTCATTAGCTTAAGTAATCTGGGAATGCATCAGTTTAGGAAAAATATCAGCAGAGCCTAAAATGCGTTCCTTCAGTTGGGTGGAAACTTGAACTACATGTCACGTTTTGCCGACTCAATCAGCTGCTGATCGATGTAAACAATTTCACAAATTTATCCATTTCCTATTCAGTATCAAACTACTTTATGCCCAATGTTTTATTTTACAATTGGTTAGTTTTTCAGAACGATCTTTTTTGAATATACCTTCATTGTAGAACATATGTACATTAGACCGCTGCAAGCTTTGTATGGAAATTTCAAATTCTTAAATTTTTACACCTCCCATAACTTTTTTTGGTTATTTTTACTGCCAGAAATAGCAATACAATTTTTGGAAGCGATCCATCCAGTACTGAATTAGCGCAACGAGTTTTAATTTTGTATGAAAATTTGTATGAGAAAACAATATTTTTCATTCAAAAATCCCCAGAGATGTTCTGAAAGTTCGTAAAAATATATCTTTGAAAGAAAAATGTTCCTTGATTCTTGCAGTACATTTCATGTGAATAAAGCACTAACCTAAATTGTACCCTAGAAAAGATATTCAATTTTTAATAAAATTTTTGTTTGCAAAATAATTTTTTAATTTTATCGTTTTTGACTGCTTATTTGAAAGCTGTATAACAGTAGGATGGAAATAAAAAATCTCAAAAAACAGCTTTACATTGCCAGAAAATTTATTGATTCATATAGCCTTTGCAAAAATATTTCATGCAATTATTAACAGCTCTAGCAAGCAAAGTCTGCCATTTTTTAATATTTTTCAAAGGATTCAAATTTTTTATTTTGAAATGGTTATTACTTTTTCCATGAAATTCTTATCTGCTTGTCATGTTAGCGAAAAATGAAGCTTAAGAATAGTCAAAACCAAAAATCAAAGACCGACTAAATTTCAAGCTTTTTTTTTAATTTTCTGGATGATTTAATGTGCAAAAATT
>NC_073692.1:147372337-147397337 GCF_029784155.1 Uranotaenia lowii
GTCCCATTCGGCCTATTATATTATTCGGCCGGACATCCTTCGGCCTATAAACCCATTCGACTTAGCGACCTTCGGCCTAACATATTTCGGCCGAATGTCCGAGCTCCGAGAATTCCTGTTCTGAATCACTAATTTGTCTTTAAAATGTATGCTATTTGATCAATACGTGAGCGGTCTAATGATTGGACTTCAATCACATATAAGAGACATGGTTTTATTTCTTTTTCAAATCAGCTACAATTATATAGCCAAATCAATCGAGCATCGGTCTATTTTAGCAATCGGTAGCTGAAAATCCCTGTGTTCATCCCTAGTCGACACTCGGCAACTTCACTGCGATTTCGGTTGCTGAGATTTGTTTACGTTTACATTTGATGAAATGCACGTCTTAAGTCTCCGACAAGTATGAGAGACCTTTAGCAACCAAGATGTAAAAATAAACAAGTTAAGATAATAATGCTGGTTGACAAAATTGTGAGATCTTATCACATATCAGTGGTACAAGGATTTTCGCTCAAAATTGTTTGTTGAAAAGTTTTATTTAATGTTTCGTGGGCTAAGATGAAATATGAATGATAATTTTTTTATAACTTTCATCTTAATCGAAAATCTTACAAAAATAAAAATTTTTACACCTATTTTAATCTTCTATCTTCAACAGTTTTCAACGTAGAAAGCAATGCCACGTCGGACACGCTCCGTGAAATCTCCCTTTTCTTCAAAGAAAGCAACAATGTAGCGGTAAGACTTTGATCAAACGTAATCAATAGTTCTATCACATACTGAAATCTATCCTTTCGCAGATCATCGATGGCATGCATCTGACGCGCCAATCGCGACAAATACTGTCGTCGTTTTGCAGCGAAAAGCTGTACCATCATCTGTTGATCGAATTCAGCTGCAATGAGAAATGTTTGCGGGAAAACGTCGAGGACACGGTTCGCTTCTACGCCCAGAAGGATCAGAACGTGGACTGGCAACGGCGCATCTGGGACAACAACAAGCTGCACACGCCCCATTTTGAGCCTTGTACTGCGCTCGAAGGACCTCTGATTACGGTGAACAATTCCGAGGACAGCATGTGCCACTCGGTGACGGCCCGCGGTGTTCGAGGGGCCATTCAGACGGCGATTCTTGGAGTTCTGGCCAGCCCGGTGATACGACAGCAGACGTTCTACTTCAGTAGAGTAAGGAGAATTTTTCGATCTTAAATCTTTGATCTGTAAAAAATGAAACCTCCTTACACATTTCAGCATGGAGAGTCCGAGTACAATGTCTTGGGACGAATCGGCGGCGATGCAGATCTATCGCCACGTGGTATGAAGTACGCAGAGCGGTTGGCTCGACAACTGGGAGGTCCCGGATCAGCTCCAGATTGTCCCAAACCAAAATTGGTATGATACCATTCTTTTTGGTAAATTGGACTTGCTAAAATGCGTCTTTTCCCTCCTTCTTCAGATCTGGACCTCGGAGTTGCGGCGCACGATCCGCACGGTGCAGAATATCCCGGGGCCACGTACGGCCATCAAGGATCTGAACGAAATCGATGCCGGCATCTGCGAGGGCCTGACGTACGAGGAAATTCAGGAGCGCTTCCCGCAGGAGTTTGCCTGGCGCGACCAGGACAAGTTCAAGTACCGTTATCCGCACGGTGAATCCTACCTCGATCTGCTGCAACGGGTTGATAGCGTTGTGCAGGCACTGCTAGTTAATACAGACGTTCTGGTCGTGTCCCACCAGGCCGTCCTCCGATGCATTATGGCGTACTTCAAGGGTACCAAACCAAGTGAGTTTCCACAGTCAGAAGTCACGGAGAAAATGATGAATGTCTAAACGTTTGTTATCGATTTTTTTTTTAGCTGATGTTCCATATATTAATGTACCTCTGCATACGTTGCTTATCGTGCGTTCGTATGGTTACGATTTTGAGGTCGAAACAGTTCCTCTGAAGGTGGAGTGTGTTGATACGTATCGTATCCAACCCAAGGTAAGTCGGTATACACATAGTTCTATATCCAAAACATTATTTTAGTTCCTCAAGAAACTAAGAAGGTTTGAAACTTTCTTTCTTTCTTATAAAAAAAACGTTGAGGTTTGTGTTAATAACTTTCAGTTTATAATAAACTTATCGTAGTAAAAGGCCTCATTCGATGATGAAATCTTTATTATACGAGATGATGAAAACTTTATTATACGTCCGTCACGATTTGAACGAAGTTTTTCTGGAATGATACTTCGGTGAACGTGTTAATTATGAAGTCTTTTGTTTAATTTTCCTAAGAACTGTATTCTTGCAGAAAATTCCGAACTTCAGACTGTAGTGACGTCTAAATATTTATTTGGGATGACTTCATTTTCGCCAAAACTATTCAAAGTTTTTTTAAATTGATAAGAATGAATTCAACCATTTTTCCACATGACAGAGTCACAAAACGAATGAGATGTTTTTTTCGGCTGATAGATGTTATAGCTTTCCTATGTCGCTTAAAAACATCATCAAGGAACTTTTTCCAATGGTAAATGGATAAGTGGAATAATTTTAGATAATGACATCGTCAAATGAAACAAGTCAAGCTGTAGCTCTATAATTCTGTTGATATCAACGAGTTGAAATCGCTGTTAGATTCTAGGGCAGTAAATGCTCATGGTGCCCCGATTAAGGGTGCTTATACTGCCCCAGTGGGGGTTCTCATTATGCCCCTAAATTTCAGCCTTTGGCAAACAAATTTGAAATGCATTTTTAAACGTTTTTATCTATTTTTTCAAGTTTAAGCCCATAAGAAAATAGACTTTTTTAGTGTCTGAACACGAAACAATGAAGTAACTCACAAATTATAGCTGTTTTCTGTGATAAATTAGCGTCCTTCTTAAGGTGGCCATTATGCCATTATCTACCCTATGAGGGGTTTTCAACAATTAGGATCGTTGCTATAGCGCTTCGGAAAAAATATGTAGAGATCCTCAGAAAAAACTCTAGGTACATTTGAAGTGATAAAAGAATTGAACATAAGAAGAAAATGTTAAAGGTGTTGAAAAAACAGCGAAAAGCATTTGACACTACTTCTTTGGTTAAGTTTAGCATGTGATCAAGCTTTAAAAAAACTGCTAATCAGAACAGATGGGTGTTTTTTTTATAAAATCTAGAAAAATCTTTGCCGTCCTTAGCATTTTGTTGAATTGTTTACAACAAACCTAGTGAAGTATTCGCCTGTAAGCTGCTCGGTATTTTTTCTGTGTCAATATGACATAATAAGGATAACATTCCTGACTGTCTTTCAAACGAAAATTGACTCTTTCAATCAATATCCAATTGAATTTATTTTCGACCAAAACCAGCAAACAAATGTAGACTGTGCGCGAAAAAAGGCGAGACAGTGGACAGTGCTAATTTACTTCACAAAATTTAAGTTCTTGTAAACATTGTAAACTTTTTTAACAAGAGGAAGAATTACCATGTCGGTTAAAATCCTCTCTAAATAAACAAATTAGAATAAGAATTAGAAAGAGTGGAATTCCGGGCCTAATTAAGCCTTCAGGGGCCTGAGGCAATTTTTCTGGCGGAAGCTCAGCATTTTTTTCCATTTTTTTTAAATAAAGGTAAAAGTTAGTTGTAGCAGTTTGCTAATGGGGATTCTTAGAAATTTAAAAAAATACATGTGTTTTTAAGTCATAAAAATGAATCAAATTATGACTTAAAAACACATTTTTTTTAATTGAAAAGAATTTTTTTCGAGACAATAAAACCATATTTCAAAGCTACATAACTCTGTTATTTTTCAACGGAAATCATAAAATTGCACATCGAACACATTCAAATGTTATCAGCTTTGCAAATAGAATATTCCAAAATTTTTTAGTAATGACCTTTAACATGAAAATTATAAATAAGCTTCAAATGCTGTCTAAAAGTACCGTCTGGATCATCAAAATATTCTGCAAAAAAATTATATTTAGTCCAATATATGATGCAACTTTCATCTGAAGACACCAAAGTGGGCCAACAACTGATTTAAGAGTTGTGACAGAAACAATGGCAATAAAATGCACGGCCTGCTGCTGTCTCGTAAATGTTGTTGTAGCAGTTTGCCGAAAACCTTTGTTTATTGATTAACTGTAGAAAACAAGATAAACTTCTGTATAATACGGTTTCTTTAGAGCAAGTTCACTCGTGTTGGAAGAAAGTAGTAGAAATTTAGGCACTTGCAGCACATTTTGAAAATTTTACAATGAAAAACATTTTTCAAGATCTGCTGCTGTCAAATTTCTTTACGACACTGTTTCTATTTCAGTCGTATCTGATATAAATTCAGCTATTTTTGCTTGACAGCATGCATAAATAGACATAATGTTGTAAAGAAAATTGACGGCCCCAGATCTTGAAAAAAATTGAACATTGTAAAATTTTCAAAATGTGCTTGAAGTGTCAAAATTTATACCATTTTCTTCCAACACGAGTGAACTTGCTCTTATAGGATAAAGTTGTCATAATTTTTCCGGCACATATTCGGGCCGGGCAAATACTGGCTTTTTTAAACTGAAAACCTCGCAAAATCCGGACATTCGATTCCAAATTTTTCGACCAAAAGTTCCAGGAATAGCAACATCTAGGATTATTTTTAATAAAACACAAGTGAAAAAACAGACGAAACGTTTTTTATTAAAAACACATCATGAGATTTAGAATCGTATTTTAAGCTTTTAAAATATAATTTATATTTATTCAGATAAAACTTACACAAAATCTTGATCGTTGGAGTAAAAATTAAAAAAAATAAAACTAAATTATATAGTTTTTCGTTTAATTTTGCACATAAAGTAAATAAATCCGGGCAAATTCTGGGCATTTTCTCACGAAATCCATATAAAATCGAGGAATCAACCAGAGACTAACCGAAATATTTTGATAATTTCATGGACTTAATCCTTTAATTAGGCCCGTGCGAAGGATTTTTCCATGAGGGGGTTTTCGAAATTCAAATTTAACTAGAAATAATAAAAATCCTTAAATAAATAAGAAAATTGATTTCTAAAACCATTATTCTGCTAACGATCATCAAATAAACTCGAAAAAATAATAAATTTCATTGATACGATTTAAAATAAATCAGCATAAAAGTTTCAAATCGATGCTTCTTCTGGTAAGTCATAAACAAACTGTCCTTAAAGGTTTTTCTTATTCTGATCAATAAATTTGCTGAAAAATAAATTGAAAGCAGTCTGGTTTACAAATTTTAAATCAATATTTCTGGAACACCAGAAAAATAATACGAATTAAAATTTCGGATAAAACCAGAATTCAAAGCTTCGGACATAAGGTTCACTCCACAGAAATAAAATGCATAAAATATAAAACTATAATTGAAAAAAGTTTGAACCGTGTTCTAAAATATGTTTCAGATCAAATAAGTATAATTAACCATGATTAGATAATTGTTTGTTTTTAATCATCTTGATTAACTTTTTTTTCATCATATTCAATGGAAAGGTTGATCAAAAAATTTCTTTAAAAATATGAATTACAATAAATATTTAATTGAAATGTGATTTCTCGATTGGGAAAAAGGTTATATCCATTTGTAAATTAAGAGAATTTATTTACAACACATATTTGACGATTGATTTTTGTTTTGATATAAAGAAATTTCTTCTTCTTCTTTAATTTTAATTCAAGTAATCAAAGTCAAAGATTTTTTTTTCTATATTCATATTCTCCTAATTCTAAAAGCTAAAAAGCTCATTTTTTAAGTTGACAGTAATAACTTTAAATATTTGTGTGTTCAATTTTTCATTAAAGGATTATATTGATTGATTGATAAAAAAAACTGATAAAAATTTGAATAAGGAAATTCTAAGTTTTGTTGTAAAAATTGAAATCACAAAGCAAGTACCAATTGGGTTAACTGAGCCTGTTAAAATTTAACTTTCATGTTGCTACTTCAAATCACTTTTCGAAATTTTCAAAGATATAGAAAAAAAACATGATCGATTTAAAAAAAAGATTCAAAATAATAAAAATAAGAGAAATGTCCATGGTTTTCTTATCAAAAATATAAATTTATAGGATTCCAAAAAGATTATGTTTTCTGAACAAAAAAATTTAGATTTTAAGTACAAAAACATTATTATTTTAAAAAAAATAAAAAATCTGAATATTAGGACCATAAACTTTGGTGAATTTTTTTTAAAAATCAATACCAAATATGGAGATAAAAAAATCACACAAAACCAAAACACATGATACATGGAAAACGAAAAACTGATTCTTAATTTGATTAATATAAGTTTTATCAAGTTTATCTGACCTAACACAATAAAAATTAAAAATGGTTCAATTTTATTTGCAAATTTGTTGAAGACGGCAAAGCGATTTCACTTTTGCTATAAAAAAAATCGAAAATTCAATTTGGTTGAATATTATTTTATAAATCTGCCTCAATTCGTATTTTACAGAACGAGACATAGAATATCTACAAGAAAAAACTTCTATTACTTTTTTCGTAGAAGTCATAAAAACTTGCGATTTACGGGAAATTTGATCATTTATATAACCTTTTTTTCCGAAATTTTTATAATGTTTAACAGTTTTCGCAAAAAAGTTCTGAAATAATCTAAATGATTTTTACAAACTTTTAAAAGTGATTTAAAAAAAATAATAGAAAAAAACTAATTTGGATTCAGGGCACCTAAATTAATCTTAATAAGCTCATAATTTTTGGCATCCCGAAAAAATGTGAATTTCGTTGACTTGTATAACTTATTAAAACCCTTTTGAATGTGTAGTTGAGCATTTAGAAGAACTAGAATCACAAAATAAAATTATGACCAAAATTGGGGGTTTGAAAAATATTTTAATTCAGCATAAAATTTATAAAGACATAAACTATTTTATTTATACTCAAAGTGATAAGCTATGAAGTAATAGATATTACGTTTAAGACGCCTGTTACATGGCTCCTAGCTTGTTGATGTGTGAAATAAATGTTTTGTTGAACGAATTTTGAATTTAAAATGGTTAGTTAAGAACTCAGAACTTATATATTTAAATACACTTCTTAAAGAAAACCCATTCAAAAGAAGATGTAGAATTTTTGAATGTAAAAATTTGAGTTTAAAAACTACAGTTTGGTGGATTGGCGAATCCCAATTTACAATTCATAGATTCAATATAGTGTCGTAAATTGAAATGTCTTAGGCTTAAAGGGATTTAGGAATTCAATTTTCTAACTTGTTTGTTAACACTTATTTTTAAATAACTTTATGGATCAAATTATTTCCTAGTACTACGATAGATTTATTTTTTGTACTGCAAATTTTACTTGGAAAAAATTTTCAAGAATCAAATTTATTTTGAAAAAAAAATAGTTTTTGGAAAATCGTTGTTATTTCTTCAAATTTCAAAATTCTAACAAATGTTTTAATCTCAATCACTCACAAACATCTTTTTGCACCTTATGAACAATGTTAGGAAGAAATTTGGAAAATAGTATCGAAATAAATCTACAATTTCTAAAATTATTTTTTAACTTTGATGGGCCATAACCACAGAAAAAACTGTAATTTGACAGAATTTCGAGCAAATTTTCATCTCAGAACCTGTATCACAGAACATAGAACTTTGAAATATTCACAGCATTTTAAAATTGTGAATGGATTTCGAAAAAAAAAAATGTTTTTGGCCAATATAAAATATGGATTTTTTTACTTTGAATTAATTAGTATGATAAGATTGGTCAATTTAATTGATTTTACCAAATGTAAATGTAAAAAAGACCCAATTTAACGTGAATTTTCAATGAAAATGAAGAAAATAACATTACAGAAATCCATCACAGAATTTTTTGGATAAAATCACAGAAAGTTAGATTTTTTTTCAAAAACACAGATTTTTTTCTGGCAACCTTGGCCATAACTCTTAAAAGACTATAGAAGTGATGGCTTTAAACCTGTTTAGTTGTGTTATTCGAATTAAAACGTTAATATTTCATTGGCTCAATAACTGCTGTTCTCATTTAAAAAAGTCATGCATTAAGGGAATGCATCAGACATTTGGAGTTCTGCTTCAGAAATACAATTAACCAATTTAGCTTAAATAAAATCAACGAAATACAATTCAAAATTAAATTGGATATAACTTTTCAGAATAGAAATTAAAAAAAAAATAGGTAAATAAAAATTCTTCACTGGAAATTTTACACGAAATTTGAGTAAGTTTGTATAAAGATTCTGTATTTAAAATAAGTTCTGCTTAAGAAATACAATTAACCAATTTAGCTAAAATAAAATCTACGAAATACAATTAAAAATTAATTTGGATATAACTTTTCAAAATGGAAATAAAAAAATAGGGTAATGAAAATTCTTCACTGGATATTTTACACGAAATTTGAGTAAGTTTGTATAAAGATTCTGAATCTAAAATAATATAATAAAATGAAACAAGTTTTTTTAGCAAAATTTATAATCGTAGGGAAAAATCACAATTCAGATTTAAAAGATCGATTAAAA
The DNA here is from genome assembly GCF_029784155.1 of Uranotaenia lowii. Taxonomy (NCBI): domain Eukaryota; kingdom Metazoa; phylum Arthropoda; class Insecta; order Diptera; family Culicidae; genus Uranotaenia; species Uranotaenia lowii. The sequence goes on from NC_073692.1 coordinate 147,380,843, forward strand.
TTTCAAATGCAAGTAAAAAAATCAAATATTTGACACAAATTGAACGTACAATACAAGAAGATATTTTTCTCTTTCATTAAAACTCGAAAAAATAACATTGCAATTTAGCACAACTAACATTTTGGTGAAATTTTGCCAGATACTAGAATGTACTTTTTTACATGATCTCAGTGAAATTTTAAGACGAAAACATGGAACTTTAAAAAATTTCACCTAATCATTTGAGGCAATCTCAATTTTCCCTATTTTTACTAAAATAGCCTTATCCTTCTTCCCTCTGTACTCAGAATGTTCAAAACTCAATGAATGAAGAGTTTATAAGTTAAACAGACTTTTTGTGATAGTTGAGTTATTTTTTGAAAGATGGATTCTATACCGATAGTGACAAGATAGATTTGTTCAGGGCAGGGTAAATGACAACATTTTCCTCATTGAATGTAGGAAATTGCTTATATTTCGCAAACAAAACTATAAACATGAAAATCATCAATCAAAAAACTCATTCTTAGTAATTATAATAAATCGTTCTTCTTTTATTTTTGTTTTCTCCAAACCAACAACCAGAACTGCTCGACGACGCGTACGACCGCCGATGCTCTCACAACAGTTCCGGCTCACTTCGATGCCCCGCTGACGCAACAAAAAATGCCTACTACGATCAGCTAAATCAGGATTCAGAAATTTTACACAATATTCAGGTAGCAGCTTAAATCAGCGAAAAACAAACTAACAAACAAACAAACTAATGGGCAATTCAACTGCAGCTTCCCAGCTACAAATGTAGGACTTAGAGAAGAAGCACATCATTATTGAGAAACAAATTTTGAGAAAAACGATACAGTATAGAAAAAAATGGCGCCCTCTAGAGAGAAGTTATTTGAAACGCGCTTGCATGCTTGTGCAATGAGTTTTTATTATTGCAAAACAATCTAGGACGCAAACCAAGCTGAGAGAGAAAGCAGGTGAAAGCTTGCTGTGGTAAATGTTTAGAATAATTAATTAAACAAAAACAATTATTGAAAAATACTAATACTGTTCAAATGTCCCGTTCTTCCAACATAACTCAAAACAACAAAAAGTAAACAAAAAGTTCGTACAAATTATGACAAGTTGGCTGTCGAATTGGCACTGTTCTTTGATTCTTAGAATGAGAAGTCAACAAAATAGTTTATCAAAACGAACAGATCAGGAATCTTTTAAACGAAACTTTTCTCTTCACCGTTTCTTCATTATTAATTTCATTTACGAACGTTAATTTGTTTCAATAAGTCTATCAAATCAGTAAATTGTGAATTAATCATATGAAACTTATGGACAAGGAGATGCATTTTAATATACACAAATTTATTTAATAGTGAAGTAAAGCTTTAAACATTCAACAAGCTCGTTGATTATATAACAAATAAATAACAAGATTAAAAAAAAATGAAAAAAAGGAAAACACACAGACACACGTAGAAAGAAAGCACTTGTCAAGCAGAGAGTTACAGTTTATATTCTTAGTTAAGTAATGTTGATCAAGTCTCGTAGAGTGTGAACACACAGCGTCACACAAGAAATGATAGAAAGTGAATAATCTTAACCCAAGTCAGTGAAACGGAAAAACCCGTTTGAAAAAAATATAGCAAAAAAAAAAACAACAAAAGTTTGAAATGTTAAATCCATCTTACAGTGATTTTTCGGCTTCCGCAAGTCGACTGAAACATATCCATAGTCCGAGAATTGAGATTTCAAGTTAGTTTTTGGAAATAAGACAGGTGTTCTAAATTAACCTTGTTCCGAGGGGCCTAGAGTTTAAGATCTGATTTTGGGGTTTGGTCGTCAGCAAAATTGTTGGATGTATTAAATTCTTCAATATCAAAATCACAGAAACTTCCTTCATAATTTGATATAACACTTTTTTACTAAATTTTTGTCAAAGTTTTTCTCTACCTTACTTTATCATTGACTTCAGGACCACTCGGGGTGCGGTAAAATAAAATTTGTCCTACAAAGCCTGACGAAAAATGTGTTACTGCTCTATTTTCAATGATCACTATGCCTTCTCCACCATCAGACGAAAAGTAAAATGAATCCGTCAATATCAAGTGGAAGTTTTTCATCGACTAAGATGGTTCTAGGTGGATCTAATTCTGGATCTCATGCCCATTTAACTTTGATGCGTGCATTTTTGCTTGTTTAGTGATGCTATTTCCGGAACTTTTGGATGCATTAGTGTGATGCAGTCGGTGCGTTCTTTTGTCGTTTGGACATGAGCATAGATGATTCATTCGATTTCAACTTAGTATTACTTAATGTTCGATTGGAATTCTGGCTATTTCGATCTGTAACTATTCGCCACTTAATCAGTTTGGCTTCTGACAGAAACAAATAAAAGTCTTTACAGACAAGTAATAGAAAATTTATTCTTCTGTTCAAAATTCAAAATAAATTGATTCTGAAATTCTGATATATTTTTGGGAAAATTGATAATGTTTTTATGATGCTTCGGAATTCATGATACAATTGTATAGATACAAAATAAAAACCTCAAAGTTATAAATGGGTTATTTCAAACAAAACAATGAATAGATTCTTGATCGGAAACCTTCTATAAAACACTTCAAAAACAAGTAGGTAGATTGGTAAATTATTTTTATATGTGATAACTTTATTAAAAATTCGACATTAGATGAGTATAGTCATCATAAAAATTGCAAATTCTGGATTCTGAATCCTTAACTCTGACATGAAATCTGATCTGTAGACTCGGAAGTCTGGATTGTGTTCCTCGAACTCTGGGTCCGGTAATCTGGATACTGCGTTTTGGACTCTTGACTCTGGATTTTAAGCTCAGAACTTTCGACTAAGACATTGTACTTTAGAATTTGGACCCATAACTCGTGATTCTTAATTCTCAATATCAGGACTCTGGACTCTGAACTCTGAATACTGGACTCGGGGCTCTGTATTTCGTAGTCTGGATTCGAAATTCTGTACTGGACATCTTGACTCTAAGGCTGTAGGCTTGAAGCTCTGGACTCTAGACTCTGAATATTGAAATCTGACTTCTGATGTTTACATCACATTCTGCCACTCTGACTATGAACTCTGAACTCTAGTCTTCTTATTTAGCCCATTTAATTCTGTACTTTAACCTTGGACTCCTAACTCGTAACTCTGAACTGTGGATTCTGGATTCTCAAATCAGTATTCTGGACTCTGAACTCTGATCTCAGAACTTGTGAATTGTCGACTCGGGGTCTTGGCTCTGTAATCTGGATCCTGGACTCTGGACTTAAAACTCTGAACTCAAAACTCTAGAACTCTGTACTTTCAACTTTGAACTTTGGACCTTCTCCTCAAGAATTGGACTCTGCACTCTAGATTTAAGATTTATAACTCGTGACTAAAAAAACTGCACCCTGAATCTGGATTCTGGACACAGACATTAAAAATCTGGATTTGAATCCATGAATAATGAACTCTGGATTCGAAGCTCTGGACACTTTGGCTATGGGTACAGGGCTCTGAACTCTAAACTTTAGATTCTGCAAGAACTAAAGATTATGGGCGCAAAATCTGAATTCTGGACTATGGACTCGGCATTCTATACTCTGGGATCTGGAGTCAGGCTCTGATGTTATCTGATTCTCTTGTGTGCAATTGAGGACTCAATTTTGACTTGAATCTTGTTTTGAAACTTGCAAGAAACAATAAAAACATAAACCATTACTATTACCATAAAGATTACCACCAAACCTTAGGGTATTTTGGAACATCGAATGTATTAGCGGTTAGTTAACGACAAATGCATCAATTTCTCAAAAATTAATAAAACATTGGGGTTTTTTCTGCGAGTTACGTGACATGGTTCATGAAATTTCCTATCTTCGTCCTTACTAATCGCTCCATGAAAAACCTATCGCAGCAATTTTTAACCTAAAATCAACTTTCTGGGACTCATGTTTTAGAAGTCGAATAAATATTAAACTGGTTAACATGTCCTTTGGAGAAATTTTATTTTTCGAGATAACACCAGAATTCAACGTTTTATACATTTTTAAGTCATTTTGTTGGCAAAAATTTTTCGAGTTTACCGATTTCCTTTGGTCTCTCTTTAGGTTATTTTTTATGGTAAAAATATCAAAACTTTCAGCGCTTTGAGCAGGGTGGCCACAGAACCGCAAATTCGAAATCGCACCGGGAAAACTTAGAAAAAAACCGGCAATACACACCCATAACCGGGAAAACTTACAAAAGGAAACCAAAAATTAGTTTTGGTTCCAAGATTAGGGATTCAACCAAAATTCAAAATTATTATTTAAATTTCTATGTAAAAGTTCAATATTTGAAAAACGTGTGGTAAGAAAATCATATGTTTTGAAATTTAAAAATACTCTGATCTCCCTTCAACTACCGATTACCTGTTTGAAAAAAAAACACTCTATTTTCACCGGAACCAAGAAATTAAAACTGTCTCGAAGAATGAGATAAGAAATTCAAAAAGTCACTCAAAATTTGTTCAGGTATCGCATGTCATTGCAATCATTAAAAAAAACTATCAATCATCTAAAAACAAGGGAATTAAAGTTAAATTTTTAAATCTGAACTCTTTATTGCAAACTTAATTGCAACTTCTCCCAGCCTGAATGGCTGATGAGGACTAAGGATGCTTTATCTATCCGGAAATGTAAAAAACCGAATATAATATTTTCCAGTGAATGTGTATAACTCAAGAGTTAAACACCAGACCAAAAAATTGCCTCAGCCATAGCCTCAAATTTTAATTTGCTGATAGCCTCACCAAAGCTGCTAGGTACGTCACTAAAATCAGTATTTGCTTGTTTTAAAGTAATTATAAAATTTCAGAATTGATTAAATTTTTTCACTATCAACAGCTAAGCGTTTGAATTCATTACAGGGCGTCCCTAAATGGATAAAGATAAGCCATATTTTGCTAATGTATTTTCAAGGTGAATTTAAAACATCTGAAATATATTTTCATGTATTGCTTGGTAGATTAAAAATGAGTTGTTTCTTAATAACGAATGCAAAATCATTCACTGTTACAAACAAGTAAATTAATGTTATGTCTATATTAAGTCTATGTTGACTTTAAAAATAATCGCCTACATGCTCTGATTTTTTTAAACATATTCAAAAAATTCGCCACATAGTTTAAAGTTGTTATTTCGTTCAGAAAAATTATGCGATTAATTTTAATCTAATAGAAATCTACGGGAAAGTTAGAACTCATGAACAAGAAATATTTAAAGAAGGTAGTGCCAATGCAACTCTGTTCTAGTATTGGTACAGACTGTGTCTTCACAATCACGAAAAATCTGTTAATGTACTATGAAATTTGGCTTTTTTGTTGATAATTCAAAAAATAAGCTAAAAATTTTCCACTTTTGAAACTTGTAAATTTAGAAGAATTCTTGCTCTTCAAGATCGGTACAAAAAAAATGATTTTTGGGTAATTTTTGAATAAAATAGACCATCGAAGTTCGAAAAAATGGTGGATTTTTCCTACCCAAATTTACAAAACTTTAAAATTATTTCAAAGTTTTCCATGAAAATGTTCAAGTCAGTGCAATATATGATCCATATTACAATAAAGTAATCAAAACATTTTTTTATACAAAACCAAGATCATTTATCGGCATTTTAGTAAATTTGGAGATAAAAAGGGGAAATGGGACTCTTTTACATGCTTTTGTATAACTCGACTGATGAACTAACCAAGCAAATGGAATCAAATTTGGCATGGGATTGAAATATTTCTATTATTATTTGAAACCATTCCTTTCTTGCAGTAGGAGCATATTTAGGATTTACGATATATGAAGGAAGAAGGAGGTCTCAAAATGGACAAAATTTGACATGGAACATTATTTTGACATGGTTCTATGATTATTCGAGACACCACCCTTCTTCCAATAAATAATGAGGATGAGGGGATGATGGCCCAAAAAAATTTTTGTTTGTTCTCAATTTATGTTGACGAAACCAACAAATGGAATAAAGTATGGCATGGGAAGGTATTTGAGCACAAGATATGTTTCTACGATTGTTATAGATCCTCACGCCTTGCAGTGTGGAGAGGGTAGGAAAGGAAGGGATTCATATTGGATTAAACTTGATATGAGAGGGTTTTTGGACGCCGACTTCATTCCAGCAGGGGGAGGGGATTGGAAGGACAGGAGGGCTTCCTTACCAGTTTTTTTTTGCATAAATCGGGAACATATCAAACAATAGGGCCATATTTTATAAGAAAAGGTTGTTTGTGTATATAATTAGAGACCCTCCGTATACAGGGCGAAGTCGAGAAAAGAGAGGCTGGTTTTATTCATATTTTATTTGACATAATTTGAAAACTCTTATCAAACAAATGGAGCCAAATGTTAAATGTGACATTTTTCAGATATTCTAAATATTTCTAAGGTATAGTCCGAACTACAAATTCATGGATTCTGAAATCAGTGTTAGGAGTGTTGAAATAGTACAGTTTCGGGCTTGTGATATAGCTCAGTTGGCAAGTCTGTTGTCTCCTGAGCCGATGTCCGCGAGTTCGAGCCCAAGAGTAAACATCGAACACAGTTGTACCGGATAAGTTTTTCAATAACGATCCGCCAACTGCAACGTTGATAAAGTCGCGAATGCCATAAAGATGGTAAAACGACTATAATCGAAACAAAAAAAAAAAAGTACAGTTCAATTCGAGTTTCAACTGATTTAAACTGCAAAATTGTGAATTACAATTTCACTACGCTATGCAATTAAACACGAAATGTCTTCTAATGTTTGTGGGTATACGAATTTTGATTGAATTATCAAAAATTTAAAAAGCATAATTTTCATATTTATCAATTTTTTTTTTAATATTTATTCTGAAATTGAAATTCTCTACCTTAAAAAATACAATGAGTAAATCTAAATGAAAACAACTGTATTATTAGACCGAATCGGTCGATTTGGGGTCATTTTTTAATTTCTCAACCTTGGGGCCTAAAAAGATTCGTTTTGGTTCTAAATTCATCCATAATTTTTGGCAGAATTTTTAAGTAACCATAACATGAGTAAATTAAAACTTTTAGGTTTGTATGGGAAAATGGAATGTTTTATTCTGAAAAATCTACCTCATTTTTCTGTGGAACCAAGCCTGGTCACGGTTTTTGTGCCAATTTATAAAATCTTAAAAGGTTTCCCCTTTACAACTTTGTCGAAGACTGCAATTTTGTTTCTTATAAGGCAAACAAATTATCAGAAATTGAATAACGGTATGTCTTTTGCGCTATGGCAGGCATGTCAAACTGGGGGGGCTTAGGTCAATGCGGCCCGCGTAGCCCCGTCTTAAATTGTCACAAAAAAAACACCACTGATTTTTATGTAAAATATTACTGAAAAAAAACTAAAGCTGAATGTACCGATTTAACTGATTTTGGTTGCGGCCCTCTACGTCATAGAAATTTTTTAATGCGGCCCGCACACCTAAACGAGTTTGACATGCCTGCGCTATGGTATGGCATTGCAAAACAATCAAATCAACTAAAATTGAAACAATAATCATAAGTTAGCTTGGATCTACGGAAGAAACAAAAATGAGGTTGATTTTTCAGAACAAAATATTCCATTTTCCGATACAAATATAAAAGTTATTCATGTAAACTTTACCTTAAAAATTCTGCAAAAAATCATGAATAAGTTCTTAACCAAAACGAAGCTTTTAAGACCCCAGGGTTTGAGAACTTCAAAAATGACCCCGAATCGACTCAGTCTAATGTAAATAAATAATCCCCTCAAACTGTAAATTCTAGTCTCTTTAACTTGTTCCTCATATTTTCTATAATGTGAAATTATGATGCAAAAACAATGTTTCATTATTTTTTTTTTTCTAAAAAAAGCTACTTTATAAATTTAAAATAAATTTATTGATTAGTAAAGCAAATATTTTTCGTTTTGAAACACGGGTTAAAAGGAAAAGACAAGTATGTCGGTAAGTAGGGTAAGATAGTTTCATTTACTCTGATTTCTTGTTAGGTAGATAATAACTTTCAATGTTGGCACTTTTCTAGAGAATTCTAAATAAACACTGCGTCTAGATAGGATTTGTGATTTTTCAAAAACTACCATTAATTAGTCATGGGTTATATTCGTTTTAACATTCAATATGTTATGTAGAATGAATTGTTTTAAAGATCTTGATGGTTATTGGTATCTGAATCATATAAGGTTTGTTTAAATAATCAAACAATGCCTTAAAACAAGTGTTAGTTATAATTTTACTTAAATTTTACTAGAGTTTTGAAAAATATGATGCAACTGTGAACAATCCTCTGAGAATCAACTTTTAGCAATAATCTATCACACTTGAAATTGCATCTATTACTTAATGCATAACAGTTGAAATCAACATTTTAATTGAATTTACTGTGGCGAGCGAGTTATTAGATTGAATGCACTTCAGAACAATTTAAAGTTCTCAGAGACATTAATTTTGTGATCAAGAAAACCAAGAATTTCAAAATGAAAAAGTTTTGGCCCCCCTGGCTTTAAGGCACTTCTAAATCAAATCCGATTGATCGGAAATTTTGAACAGGTCAGTTTTTGGGTCAATCTACGAAATGTTTATGGTCGATTTTCGAAAGTCGGTAGTGAAGTTTTTCACAAACTTCTATTGTCACCCTGATATACATATGTAGGTACATATATTCAAAATTAACTTCAAATATCAAAACTAGAAACTGGACAAGTACAGACCCCTTTTGATTTTGGCAACACATTTTTAGTTATTATTTTCATCATGTATTAGACACATTTAGTACTTTTGATGTTTTTTATGTTGTTTTTTTTTTTGTTTTTAATGCTTGTTGGTATTTTTTTTCATATTTGTAATTTATGTCATTATCACATTTTTTTTGTCATTTATGTATAATCTTTTGTTTGCATTTTTTTATTTGAAGGTTTTTTTTTATTTTTTTTTACTTTTGAGTCCTTTATGAAAGTTTTTAATTTTTTTTTATAGTTGTTATATTCTTAAAATAAAGAACGTAATACTATATTTATGGCGTTTGTTTAAATGAAAAAAAATTAAAACAATCATTCGATTTTGACATATGTGTTAAATTCAAGTGGGGTCAGTAACTTAACAAGACCAAGTTGGTGAAATTCGTTAAAGTGTTTGACAAGAAAAAGCTGTTTAAAACTAAAAGAATAAAACACCCTACTACCTCGTGCCTTGAAGTGTTTTTTTTTCTTATATTTGATGTTTATACCCTTCCTTCCCCGATTTATTTTTTTTATCAAACCACCTATCCTGAAAAGATCACAACTAAGCCGAATTATTTTAAAGTGAAAGGCTTTATCAAATTACGTATAAAAAATGTTTCCACTCAAACTACAAATCAAGCGTCATTGAATGATTAAAATTGATTTAAAAAAAAAGTTGTCATAAAAATGTATTTTATAACAAATGACGGATCAAATAATCAGACGTGCCTCCAGATGCTCCAGACAGTTGTACAGTTGATAAGAACACGCATAGAAACAACAAATTTGATTAGCGAGAAATGCTATTCAGGATTTGTCAGTTTGGATCGCCCAATGGCGAAAAAAAGAGCTTTAATCAAAACAAAAATAAAATAAAAGCAGATTATTGTTGACGTTTAATCTGTAGCGGCTGAAAAAAAAATTTCAACGGAAAAATACCAAAAAAAAAACTCCAATCACATGACTGAAAGGTTGCCGAAAAAACATCGTTGGGTTGGGTACCCTTGAACAATGTCAAAGATGCGTTGCGTTAGTTTCTGAAAGCCCACGTCATCAAACCAACGAAAACGAACGAATTCTCTCATTTAATTTTCACTTTCGTTGGCCACGCGCGCCTTCTCGTGTGTGTTGTTGTTATTGGCCTCCCGAATTATATGTCTTTATGTTGCTCTGTTTTATAAATATTCTGTCTGACCGACCTTCGATATGACTTTTTGTGAGAGAAATGCATTTCCATAACATTTTGTTCTAATAAATTCAAAAAACGCTAGTGGGTCTAACTAGTCATGAATAAAACGCCTAAAGGTAGATAAACTAAACAAAGTTAGGTACTAAGTCACGCAACATTAGGAAGAAAGTTGAAATCGTCATCACAGAACGGCTAAAACTCATCGTCATCCGCCTTCGAGATTATTGATTTCGTCACAATTGGCACAAGTTGCATCGCGATGTCTTGAAGACCTTTGGGCGGACTCGTGTCTGGCGGTGCTCTTTACCTTGCGGGATCACGCGCCGAGCACTCTATCCCGGGGACATTGACCAGGAAAAACATTTAACGCAGTAGTACAAAATCCAAAAAAAAAAAAAATCCAACCGAATAACTTCGCTTTCGTTTGGCCCTCTTCTCTGACCGCTGTCGATTAGTCAAAGTCGAATCCGATCACTCCGGTTCGACCGAAGTGAGAATTCCGAATCCGAAGAGTCGTTTTTTTCCTCTATAGCTCAGCGTTCCTGCTGTTACATCATCACCTGGTGCCGCCCGAAGTTTTCCCGAGTCAAACCTATTCGGAAAATTGAAAACAGGACTCTCATCATGAAGAACAAGAGACCGGTGAAATTTCGGAGCAAATGTTCAAAATCGCATGACTTTGACCCTCATCCGCTCAAGGGTGTCAATATGACACTAGTGGGAGTTCAAGGGAAGAATGCCACGACGTGGTAAATTCCTGGCAAAAAAAAAAAAAACTAGTGGGAGTTTGACTTCAAATATCAAAACTAGAAACTGGACAAGTACAGACCCCTTTTGATTTTGGCAACACATTTTTAGTTATTATTTTCATCATGTATTAGACACATTTAGTACTTTTGATGTTTTTTATGTTGTTTTTTTTTGTTTTTAATGCTTGTTGGTATTTTTTTTCATATTTGTAATTTATGTCATTATCACATTTTTTTTTGTCATTTATGTATAATCTTTTGTTTGCATTTTTTTTTATTTGAAGGTTTTTTCTGGCTGGTAAACGGTGGATAATGTGCAACACGAGACCCCATAGTGGTCATATCACCTCTTATTCACAACTCCTATCTCTACCTCCCCGCGGTGCCGGCTGGGGTGCGAGTAACCTAAGCGGAGATCGGGTACCCAACCCCGGTGGATGCTTTGGTCGCATGCAGACTGAGAAGGTGGCCGCACGCGTCTGTTCCCCAGGTCAGGGGCGGCGTGCAACAACAACCGAGCGTCTGTTCTCCAGGTCAGGGGCGGCTCAAACAGCGTCTGTCTTGCAGCAAGCGGCTGAATTTATGAAATGCGGCTCCCGCCAGCTAAGTCCAAGATGGCAGCCCCATCGCGAGATAGGGACTTTAGGCTAACAACCTACTGCTCCCGATTTGAAATTGTTACGGAATCCGAAAGAAATGACCGACCTGGAACTTTGGCGACGACTTTTAGCATGAAAACACGGAAACGAATTGGAACTTGGAATGTTTTAACCCTTGCCCAACAAGGCAAATTGGAACAACTTGCTAGAGAGGCTAGCCGCCTCAAGCTTGAAATTTTGGGACTGAGCGAAGTCCGTTGGCCTAATACTGGAGAACACAAGACACAATCCGGGCAAGTCCTGCTTTACTCTGGCATACGAGGAGAACATGCTACTCGGGAACGAGGAGTTGGTTTCCTGTTAAGCCCGCAGGCCTACGCGGCCCTCATTAGATGGGAACCGATAAACGAAAGAATAATCGTAGCCAGATTTAGAACACGGGTTAGAAACCTTACAATGGTCCAGTGTTATGCGCCAACTGACGTTGCCGACTTGCAGGAGAAAGAGCAGTTTTACAGTCAACTGAACAGCGTGGTTGAGAGAATTCCGAAGGGTGACATTCATATCCATTTGGGCGACTTCAACGCAAAGATTGGCTCCGACAATCAGGACCTTGAGCGCATCATGGGGCGCCATGGCCTAGGACAGATGAGTGAAAACGGAGAGCTGTTTGTAGAATTTTGTGGCAACAACAACATGGTGAACGGTGGATCTCTCTTCCCCCATCGACCAGCACATAAGGTCACTTGGGTATCCCGAGATGGCCGAACAGAAAATCAAATTGACCACATCTGCATCAGCCGAAAATGGAGAAGGAGCCTTCTTGCTGTCCGCAACAAGCGAAGCGCAGACATTGCATCTGACCATCACCTCGTCCTTGGCGAGATACGACTGAGAGTTGCACGTGTCCAACGGCGCGAGGAGAAAGTCGGGTGTCGATACGACGTCCGCCGGTTGGAGAATCCAGAGGTGAAAAGGGCATACGTTGAACAGCTAGAATCCCGAGCCTCGGAGCTGCCGACAGACGGAACAGTCGAAGAACAGTGGTGTGGAATCAAGAATGCCTTTATCACGACGAGCCATGGTACTCTCGGTAAAGTTTGTGGAAGAAGGAGTGAATGGATGTCGAATGAAACTTGGAGGATGGTCGATGATTGGAGAAAGGCGAAAGTCGGAATTGAGCAGGCATGTACCGGGTCAGCCAAAGCAGCCGCCCGCTTACGATATGCGGAGCTGGAAAAGGCAGTTAAACGAGCTTGTAGACGAGACAAGAGAGCCTGGACAAACTCCCTAGCCGAAGAGGGAGAAAGAGCCGCCGCCAATGGAGATATCCGATTACTTTATGACATTTCTCGCCGCCTCAGTGGTGCAAGGACTAATGCAAGAATGCCGCTAAAAGACCGAGCAGGTCAGTTATTGACCGATCAAACAGATCAGCTCAAACGATGGACTGAGCACTTCGAACAACTCTTCCGAGTCACGAATAGCGATGGCCAACAGAATCTGCAGCTCGAAGCGCCAACAGTAAGTCGCATAAATGGCGTCAACTCGGAAGCGCCTTCGCTGGCTGAAATAGAAGCGGCAATAAAAAACATGAAATCCAACAAAGCACCTGGGATCGATTGCATCCCTGCTGAAATGCTGAAAGCCGACCCTGCCCTATCAGCACAAATGTTGCACCGTCTTTTCGCTGACATCTGGGATACTGCAACATTCCCGGCCGACTGGATGCAGGGTATCCTCGTAAAGGTCCCGAAGAAAGGAGACCTGACAGAGTGCGGTAACTGGCGAGGCATAACGTTGATCTGTACAACCCTCAAAGTACTCTGCAAAGTGATCCTGAACAGGATCCAGGAGAAAATCGACGCTACACTCCGACGGCAACAAGCTGGATTCCGATCCTGACGATCATGTGTGGACCACATCACAACGCTACGAATCATACTGGAACAAATCAACGAATTCCAGGACTCTCTTCTGCTGGTGTTCGTTGATTTCGAAAAAGCATTCGACCGACTTAACCATGAAAACATCTGGGCGGCTCTAAGGCGACGAGGGGTCCCAGAGAAACTAGTCCATCTCATCGAAGCACAATACGAGGCATTTTCGTGCAAGGTCTTGCACGATGGTGTCTTGTCCGAACCAATCCCGGTAACTGCTGGAGTGAGACAAGGATGTATTCTCTCACCGCTACTTTTTCTAATCGTAATGGATGAGATTCTGATTGGATCGATTGACTGTGCACCGAACCGAGGATTGCCGTGGAATCCTTCAACAATGGAGCAACTGAACGACCTTGACCTGGCTGACGATATTGTTTTGCTCGCCCAAACACAACCAGATATGCAGAGCAAACTCGACGACCTCACCGAAAGTTCCAAGGCAGCAGGTCTCAAAGTCAATGTCGGAAAGACCAAGTCGATGGAGATCAACACAGAAAATCCCTCCAGTTTCATGGTAGCTGGGCAACAAATTGAGAAAGTGGAGTGCTTCCAGTATCTTGGTAGCCAGATAACGCCTGATGGTGGTACCAGAAAAGACATCGAAACCCGGATCAGAAAGGCCCGATTTGCGTTTGCGAGTCTCCGAAACATCTGGCGGTCACGCCAGATCTCTCTACGAACAAAAATCCGAATCTTCAACTCAAACGTCAAATCCGTATTGCTGTACGGGTGCGAAACTTGGTGCACATATGCGGTAACGACGCGAAAACTGCAAGTATTTGTAAATCGCTGCCTGCGGAATATCATCCGCGCTTGGTGGCCTGGCAACTGGATCTCGAATGAGGAACTACATCGCCGGTGTCATCAAAAGGCGCTAGAAATCGAGATTCGGGAACGTAAGTGGAGATGGATTGGGCACACGCTGCGAAGAGATGAAAACGAGATTTGCAGAGAGGCGCTAGATTGGAATCCAGAAGGTCATCGAAGAAGAGACAGACCCAGAAATTCGTGGCGGCGAAGCCTAGCCGCTGAAATCCGAACTGTCGACGAGAATCTTGACTGGGACCAGGTGAAGACGCTGGCTCCGGATCGTCAACAGTGGAGGTCTTTTACCACGGCCCTATGCACCGGAGGATCGGCGCGGGATCATTAAGTAAGTAAGTAGGAGTTTGACGGCTTGTAACATTTTTTTTAAGAGGAATAAAAAAGTCTTCTGTGATTCTCAATGAATTTTGCATCAGTGCTTTTTGAAGGACGCTACCTGACATCTCATACGAAAAAAAAACTCTCGTCTTAGTATTAAGATTGTAGCTTTTAACATTAAAACATTGAGGATCGCGAAGAAATCTTATAGCTGGCGAACTCCAAATTCGACATTCTCCACAATTAACATCAAAAGTTTTATTAAAGACTACTAGAACGAGTTATTATAACTATGAAACGTGGGCTTGTGATATAGCTCAGTTGGCAAGTCTGTTGTCTCCTGAGCAGATATCCGCGAGTTCGAGCCCAAGAGCAAACATCGAACACAGTTGTACCGGATAAGTTTTTCAATAACGATCCGCCAACTGCAACGTTGATGAAGTCGCGAATGCCATAAAGATGGTAAAACGACTATAATCGAAACAAAAACAAAAAATAACTATGAAAATTGAAAACACAATACTTCCCATTTCTTTTCCTTCTCTGAGACTCAATATTTTCCCCTTGATCTTGACGGTGCTGATGTGTTTGTGTAAGGCTTGAAACTAAGGAAACTAACTAAACCAACTCAATATCATCGGCAACCACCCACCAACCCACCCGCACGATAACCCTTTCCGATCACCAGGAAAATCAATGGAAGCCGCATCCACTACCTCGATTCGAGAGAACAGCACCAACACCCACCAAACCGATTGCAAATGTTTCCTCTCGAATGACAGTCAGCTGAAGTCTGGATTATTTTATTTTTTCAATTTAATTTTTAGCTCGAGTCTCCCGAAAGGTTAAAATAAAAGGGGGCCTGGAACTGGAAAGTGAAAATAGACTTACATATGACGATTGTTTGGATGGAGCTGCTGATAAAGTGTGAATGTTATTTGAATGCTATTCGGTTCTTCCATTAGGTGACCTTTGGCTGCCTGGCTCTTGTGAGGCGATTTGTAGAACATTTTGTTACGTGGGTAGTTGATAAATATTCATACACTTAGTCTTTCTTTGGCAACTTGAAAGAAAAGTCACACAATCGCGTCTTAGGACCAATTATTTAAGAAGAAAAAAAATATTATTTCTATTCATCTCTCCTACTTTTCTCGATTACAATTTTTTCAGCTCTTTAAAAGTATTGTTCAAAATTAGGCATTTCTTGAAAAAAGTTATAACCATTTAAAAATAAAAAACCTGCTTACTTGCTAGAAGTTTTAAAAGTTTAATGGAATGTTTTTGCAAAGGTTAAATAAAGCAATCAACAGTAATTTTTTGCCTCGATTTCCAGCAAAAAAAAAATGCTGGAAACGTTCAGCAATCCAAATTTTTGCTAGAAACCAGCAATCAGTTTTCTAATTGCTGGATTTTTCATTCGGTTGTATTCTTGTCATTTTTGCTTAAAAATCAGCAATCGGTTTTCCAATTGCTGGATTTCCAGCATTTTATCTAGTTTGCTGGATAACCAGCAATCGAGTTGTCAAATTGAAATCTGTTTGTTTTCGTACGCTGAAGCAAGGTGAGACTCTATTTTACGAATTTTGGTTGGATTCATATAATTATTTTTTATTTTCCTCTATATTCTAGCAACCAGACATCAAGTTAAGGGTGAGTTTTATTGGACTGGTAGATATTCTATGAAAGATACTAATCAAAACTATTTTTACAGGTGGCGGATGATCAACACTTTGGCACAAAGCTGATTTTCCAGCAAACTAGATAAATTGCTGGAAATCCAGCAATTGGAAAACCGATTGCTGATTTTTCAGCAAAAATGACAGAATACAACCGAATGAAAAATCCAGCAATTAGAAAACCGATTGCTGGTTTCCAGCAAAAATTTGGATTGCTGAACGTTTCTAGCATTTTTTTTTGTTGGAAATCGAGGCAAAAATTTACTGTGTATACTTATTATCAAATCACAACAGATTGAACCATAAAGATGCATTTACACCTCTTGTGAACGTGGAAATGGAAATACTTCTATTCTTCAAAAACTCGACTATACTGCATTTCATGGTTGCGAAACTATGTGGAATAGATGCGGAATGGCTAACAGATTATTGCAATTCCACTGAT
>NC_073692.1:147397837-147422837 GCF_029784155.1 Uranotaenia lowii
CATATATGAGCTCTCATGCTGTAAAAAGTTGAAAATATGCAGAACTGGCAAATCATTTGGTCTATTTCTTGGAATTTTAGATGTCTCCATTGATGAATTTTTTACTTAATGTAACCACTAATTTTGCCCTATTTTCATTTCAAAGTAACTATTTTGGCCTTCTTTTCGCCTCATGGTTGCTTCTAGCCCTGAAAATGTGTTCACTGTTTAAAAAATCTGTGCAACTTTCGAGCATATTAAAATAACTGTAATCAATGTAATCTGTATAAAAATTTGCTCAAAGCTCTGTGGAATCATAGATTTTTCCGTAATTTTGGCGACTTTGTCGTCAAGTAAGGTGAAAAGTGTCTTGATTGAAGGAAAGATTATTGAAATGCCGTAAAAATATTCAAAAATGAGTTCAGTGTTCTGCTACATTTTTTATAAATTAATGCTGAATTCATTTGAAATTTCACTAGCAAACTTGTTGTTTATATAAAATGGAGGCTAATTTGTGAAAATGTTTAACAGCAATTGTATCAATTTTTAAACCGTTTTCCGCTCTATCATAAGGTTGCCAGATTGCCTGGTTTTATCCGGGTTTGCCCGGATATTTGATACAAAATTTGTGAACAGTCTGGAACGGCCCGATAGCCCGGATTTCATTGAAAAATGCCCGGATTTTTTCACTTTATCTGGCTAATCAAACAAAAAAAATTATTGTCTTGTAATTTTTTTTTAACCACCGAAACAAATTTTTTTAGCAGAATTTGCAAAAATAATCGTGATAAGATTTTTCGAAGCCAACATACGATTTAAAATCTGTTTATGAATTTTGAAGGAAAATATTTTTTCCAATGTTTCTATCTTGATTTTTGTTGAGTTATTTCTGGGTTTTGACAAAATTTGCTCGGATTTTTGGTGGTCAACTTAGAAATGAAATGCCCGGATTTTATCAGGTTTTTAAAGAAAATTGCCCGGAAACGTGCTCAAAAAAATTCTGGCAATCTTACTCTATCAGTCTTTGAGATACTTATGACATCCTGAAGATGGAAAAATGACTAATAAAACAGCTGATTGTAGAACAATTTTTTTAACTACCAGTTTGATTCATAGAAATTAATGTCGTAATGTTTCAAGCGACATGGAAAGTTGATAGAAATATATTACCCCTATTTGCACAAGAGTCCCATGTCCATTTTCGAGTTATCTATGGGAAACGGTTCCTTGTGGTCCAATTTTCCTATAAAACAAGTTTTTGTTCCAAGTATCTTCAGTTGTCAGTTTCGAATCAAGATCTTTCGGGAATTTTCTTTCTATCATCAAACAGAATGGTACACAAATGATAAAATTTGTTAGAAAAGTAGGTACACTTGCTGATGACTGATAACTTTAGCACACGGGACCTATTTACGAATAATCTCTACTTGAGGGTATTTATTGGTATTTTATGGTATTTTTTCCGGAAATACTTTGTAGGTAATATAAGCGCAAACGTACACAACAGTATTCTTTGAGGTGTTTTCTATCTGAACTATTGATAGGTTTCACCAATAAATGACGAATACTGTTGTTTTTTCATAAAAAAAAAATTCAAAACTTTACAAACGTTTTTCTCGATTTGCAGGTTTTACACATGGAACTCATATGCAAATAGGGGCAGTATTTTTGTGTTTTTTTTTTGCCTTTAGAATGGAAAAAACAATAATTGAATTATTCATAAATATTTCTGTAATCGCTCTAGCTTTCTCTTAAATTTTTTTTTTGCAAGGAACATAAAAAATTCTGTAGAACACTTGGTACGCGAAAGTCAAAATTGCTTAAAAAATTTGAGAGAAAATCTTTGATTATACAAGTAAAACCGATTAATTAGTAAGAAACTCTTAAAAAACTAAAATTGGATCATGTAACTTGCTAGAAAACTTGGAATGTCACTTTCTGTTTTAAAAATGAAAGTAAATATTCCCACCTGTGTGATGGATACTGTTATTTAAAAATTTCAATTTGGATTTATGATATCAAATTCAAAATAAAAGGCTCGCAGTAAAATATGATTCTGAACATGTTGATTCCAAAGCCGGAATCATATCACTAGAAAATCTATATTTAGAGTTCAATCAAGTTCAAAGTCTCGTATGAGCACACAGGCAAGCTAACCAAGCCCCGTGATGCAGAAAAATGTTTAAAAATAAACAAGCGTGTGGCTTCCTTCCGTGGTTGCCAACGAGGAAAAAAAAAGAATGTTTACCTATAGATACACTGTGCCGAAGTTCAACGACTTGGCGCATCAGCAAACCGTTACATAACATCAACGCGCGCACGCAAGCACTGATCAATTCCACTTGAAACCGACCACACAGTTGGCAATTGTTGGCATCGATTTGACGTTTGTTCGTTTCCTTGCTCGATCCTGAACTTGAACCTCACGCGCACGATCTCTTACCGAATTCTTATTTCTTATCTCCCAATAAATGCTGCAGTACTAAAACCACCAACACCCAGTCAACATGTCCAAGATCGGAATCAACGGATTCGGCCGTATCGGTCGTCTGGTGCTGCGTGCCGCCATCAGCAAGGGCGCCTCGGTCGTCGCTGTCAACGATCCCTTCATCGGCGTTGACTACATGGTGTACCTGTTCAAGTACGACTCCACCCACGGTCGCTTCAAGGGTGAGGTCTCGGCCCAGGACGGTTGCCTGGTTGTCAACGGCCAGAAGATCCAGGTCTTCCAGGAGCGTGACCCGAAGGCCATCCCATGGGGCAAGGCCGGTGCCGAGTACGTCGTTGAATCGACCGGTGTGTTCACCACCATCGACAAGGCCTCCGCTCACTTGGAGGGTGGTGCCAAGAAGGTCATCATCTCGGCCCCATCTGCTGATGCCCCGATGTTCGTCGTCGGTGTCAACCTGGATGCCTACGATCCATCGATGAAGGTTGTTTCCAATGCTTCCTGCACCACCAACTGCTTGGCTCCCCTGGCCAAGGTCATCAACGACAACTTCGGAATCCTAGAGGGTCTGATGACCACTGTCCACGCCACCACCGCCACCCAGAAGACCGTTGACGGACCCTCGGGCAAGCTGTGGCGTGACGGTCGTGGTGCCGGCCAGAACATCATCCCAGCCGCTACTGGCGCTGCCAAGGCCGTCGGCAAGGTCATTCCAGCCCTGAACGGCAAGCTGACTGGTATGGCATTCCGTGTCCCAACCCCCAACGTATCCGTCGTCGATCTGACCTGCCGTCTGTCGAAACCTGCCAGCTACGATGTCATCAAGCAGAAGGTCAAGGAAGCCGCCGAGGGACCACTGAAGGGAATCTTGGACTACACCGAGGAAGAGGTCGTCTCCACTGACTTTGTCGGCGATTGCCACTCTTCCATCTTTGACGCCAAGGCCGGAATCCAGCTGAGCGACACTTTCGTCAAGCTGATCTCCTGGTACGATAACGAGTTCGGTTACTCCAACCGTGTCGTCGACCTGATCAAGTACATGCAATCCAAGGACTAAATTTGTTAAGCCTTGTATCCACGCGCTAAGAACTATTTCTCAGGGCTTGATGCCGCTGATCTGCTAAACATAGACGTTGCGTATCACACACACACACACACACACACACACATAACACCTCCCAACTCGGCTCGGTGAGCCGAACCCTTGATCCTCCAGTTCTGCAACAAAACAAATTGGAAGCTACTCTTCGCTAAATTTAAACAAAAAGAAAACACATACACACACACTACTATTCTGTTTAGTTCGTAAGATTAATGATAATAATAAATTTAATTATTAAAACGTATAAGAAAGAAGAAAAAATGCTGAAAATTATTATACCTGTTGTGTATTGTCAAGTAATTGATATAACCCAAAAACAAAACAAACAAACAAAAAAATCAATCGCTTAGAGGTTAGAGAGAGACAGACATCTACGCGCCATCAACGTTTGCATCATCCCGTCGATCCTGGATGGCACCCAAACCAATGCTATCAGTTGAGTTTCAACGCACCAGGGGCATCCCTCTTGCCGACGAACGACACGACTGGGATCGACGATGATTGCAATCCCCAACACAGGAGTCAAATAATCATGTATTTCATTTTGAAAATGATGCATTATGAAGAACGGAATAAACAATCTAGATTGTTACTAGTCGAACGATGTGTGTTTGTGGTTTGGGGCGTTTTTCCGAAGATATCACAACCTTTAGTTTTAGACCTTCAAAACATAAGATAAAATACGGAATTCAAACAAGTTGTAGAAACTGCATCTAGAACACTTTAAAAATTGCACGCATTGGTTCAACGAATATTTCATATTATAATATTTACACTTGATTAAGCATTTACACTTATGAGCATTTTTGAGAGAACAGATCAAACCTCCACCACTATTCTTTTTCTTCCTCTTCATCTATTGCTTATAAAATTTCACTATCGCTATCTTTGTAAATTTGATCCCCCTTTTGTGCAAATTTACCTCGGTCCTTGGCCAAATTTAACCAAACTACTGATCTACATATATTTTAACATGTCCTGTTCTATCCCATTTGTGCAGACCTGTCCGGAGCTCTGAAGCCCGGAAGTAGCACTGGTGGCCCACCGAATCACTTACAGCCGCGGGAATCGAACGCACTACTCGGCTCGCTCGCTTGCTCGCCGACTCACTGACTGACTCGCGTACACGCTCGTGTCGAATGACGAAGTGTCGGTTTTATCCATTCACACATCCCCCTCCTATCCCAAACAAAATATGATTGAAAATATTGAAAAAAAAATACTATCTCATACATTTTAAATGGTTTTTCCCAAATTTTATTCAAGATCGCAAACTCAAGGAATTGACAGAGTGTATGTAAGCAAGGTATTTGAATGTTGAGCTGCATTTAGAGTGATAATGCACAATAGGTTATCTTATCTCAACACTCTCGCAATTTCTTTAGAGAACTCTCTCAAACATTAAACAGATTCACATTCCAAAATCTTTATGAGAGGTAAAAAAAAACCAACGAAAGACCTGACATCATTTGTTACTCTGTTGACAGACTTTTTAATGCTATTTAGGTTGCAATACGATAGTTTAAGGTAATTTCGTACTCATTTTGCAAGATAATCATCAGAAAATCTTACTTTCGATGCAAGGTGCAATTTCTAACATCAATTGGTTCGTTCTCAAGACGTATTCATCGATCAATTCAAATATCAGTAAAGGAACTGTTTCATACATTTCTTGCAAGCTGCCCAGTGTATCTCCTCTATTGTGTTCAACCAAACAGTTAGCTTGACTCCTTTTTTTCAAGAGACCTTCTAACCTCGTCTTGCAATTTCAAGCTGTCCAATAAATATGTTCCCACTTTTTTGTATTCAATTGTATTGCAAATCTTATTCATATATCAAGCTTTAAGCCGTGACCTTGCTGTTATTTCAATTCAAGAATGCTTAACGTATTTACTGGATCCATTATCTCGATTCGCTAAGTATTATATACTCCTATCTGCTTTATCACTAATTTGTTCATTCAAATGAAATGAAATTTTAAAGAAATATTTTAGTATAAAGCCCTTTATAATATCGATACGTTTTAAAATTCGTTCTTATCTCAAGCTGTCCTTCCAACTCGCTTAGTTTCCAATGAGATGCAATACTTAAATTGTCTTTTCAACATACCTTTCAATTTCAAGCTGTCCTCTCAACACGCTTGAATTGGTTTTTATCAATACGTTTAGGCTGCCCTCTCCACTCGCCTTTTAATTTCTACCTATACTTGTAACACGCTCAAAATTTCTGACAATACTTAAAGACTGTCCTCTCAATTCGCGTTTCAAATCCCAAGCTGTTTTCTCTTCATTTCAATCGATTTCTTCAGGCGGTTCTCTCATCTCAGCTTTCAATTTTAAGCTGTCATCTCAACTCGCTTAAAATTTTTATCGATTTGTTCAGGCTGTCCTCTCAACTCGAGTTCCAATTTCAAGCTGTCCTCTCAACTCGTTTGAAATTGTTACCAAAACGCTTAGGCTGTCCTCTCAACTCGCCTTTCAGTTTCAAGCTGTCCTCTCAACTCGCTTGAAACTAACGTCAGGCTGTCCTCTCAACTCGCCTTCCAATTTCAAGCTGTCCTTTCAACTCGTTTGAAATTTTAATCGATTTATTCAGGCTGTCCTCTCAACTCGCCTTTTTGTTTCAAGCTGTCCTCTCAACTCGCTTGAAATTCTCGTCAATATGCACTGGCGGTCCTCTCAACTCGCCATCCAATTTCAAGCTGTCCTCTCAACTCGCTTGCAATTGTTACCAAAACGCTCAGGCTGTCCTCTCAACTCGCCTTTCAGTTTCAAGCTGTCCTCTCAACTCGCTTGAAACTAACGTCAATATATTCAGGCTGTCCTCTCAACACGCCTTCCAATTTCAAGCTGTCCTCTCAACTCGCTTGAAATTGTGAACATAATAAAGCTGCCCTTCTGACTCGCTTAACATAACATATCTATTATTTTTTTTCAAGCTCCCTTCTCAACGGACTTGAAAATTAATCTGAATTATGATTTTCTTCTTTTCGGCATTATTCCCGAATGGCACGTTGCCTTCTTCTTCAAAAATCTTCCAACAGTGTTGCTTTTTCTTAAACAAGTTTTGAAATGTTAGGTTATCTAACTACTCATTTTTCCCGTTTTTGCAATGGGTAAATAAAAAACTGTTTGGTTTTCATCCTCGTTTGATGAAAATTAATTTAACGTGAATCGCATTTGTTGTTCTTTTTCGGTTCGCTTTTTTTCTAATTTCTCGTCTTTTTCTGTTTCGTTTCTGAAAAATTACCTGCCGCGGTCGCCAAATGTGCAGACCTGTCCGGAGCTCTGAAGCCCGGAAGTAGCACTGGTGGCCCACCGAATCACTTACAGCCGCGGGAATCGAACGCACTACTCGGCTCGCTCGCTTGCTCGCCGACTCACTGACTGACTCGCGTACACGCTCGTGTCGAATGACGAAGTGTCGGTTTTATCCATTCACACACCATTATTGTACGAAAAACTGGGCCTACCCTTTTTGTTATATACTAGCTTCAGTTCTTTAGCTAATCTGAGGGGATGATCACTCGCTCCCTCCTCAATATATGACCTAAATATTTTAACCTGCCTGTCCTGGCTCTTCTACTGATAGTTTTTCCCTCAAGCATGCTTTTTGCGTTAAATTCTTAATTCTTTCCTGCAATTATTCCAAATATCTGATAATACCTGCTTCTCGCTTACTGTAATCTATTTCTTTTAGTGAGCGCGACAACCTTTGTTTCATACCTAACATAGAGCTATGACTGAATTGCACATCAGCTTTCCCAAAGGTTTGTACGTTTTGAAAAACTCTATACTTAATCGTTTTAGCTGCCCTCAGTGCATTCTGACATCTTTATCTTACTGTTTCCGGTCTATTCAGTTTCGACGTTAAATTCATTACTTTATATTGAATTGATCTGCTAGCGTTATATGTATCCCCATTGATCACGACTACCTTTGGCTGTTCTTGATTATTATCTGGTTTTCTTATTTCTTGAACCACTACCCCTTATTGCCCTTACATTTCTTTCATCATTTTTGCTACCTTGAACACATCGTCTCCAAAAGCTATTTTAAGAGGCACTTCGATGTTTTCTCTCATAACTGATTTCAATTCTGTAGCCCAGTACTCAACCCTACGTAAAACGGTAAGACGTTTTGCATTACCTATTAATATAAAAAGGAACAGGGATAATGAACAATTCTGCTAAATAACTTTCGTCCTGACCGCCCTTCTTACCATTGGATCTGACATAAAATTCTTGTTTTCTCGTCCCTAACTCCTTCAAATCTCTCTGTATTTCACAAATCTTCACATTGTCGACGGCTTTACTTGTATTTAGTGCCGCCATCCACAATGTTTTACCTTACTTACTTACTCAATGTTCACGCGTCGATCCTCCGGTGCAGGGCCGTGGCAAAAGACCTTCACTGTTGACGATCCGGAGCCAGCGTCTTCACTTGGTCCCAGTCAAGATTCTCGTCGACAGTTCGGAATACGGCGGCTTCGCTGCCACGAGTTTCTATGTCAGCCTCTTTTTCGATGTCCTTCTGGATTACATTCAAGCGCCTCTCTGCCTCTTCTCGCAGCGTGTGCCCAATCCATCTCCACTCACGTTCCCGAATCTCGATTTCTAGCGCCCTTTGATGACACCGGCGATATAGTTCCTCATTTGAGATTCAGTTGCCAGGCCACCAAGCGCGGATGATATTCCGCAGACTGTGTGCACCAAGTTTCGCACCCGTACAGCAATACGGTTTTGACGTTTGAGTTGAAGTTTCGGATTTCGTTCGTAGAGAGATTTGGCGTGACCGCCAGATGTTTCGGAGACTCGCAAACGCAAATCGCGCCTTTCTGATCCGGGTTTCAATGTCTTTCTTGGTACCACCATCAGGCGTTATCTGGCTACCAAGGTACTGGAAGCATTCCACTTTCTCAACCTGTTGCCCAGCTACCATGAAACTGGAGGGATTTCCTGTGTTGATCTCCATCGACTTGGTCTTTTCGACATTGACTTTGAGACCTTCTGCCTTGGAGCTTTCTGTGAGGTCATCGAGTTTGCTCTGTATGTCTTGTTGTCTTTGGGCGAGCAAAAAAAAAATCGTCTGCCAGGTCAAGGTCGTTCAGTTGCTCCATTGTCGAAGCATTCCGCGGCAATCCACGGTTTGGTCTACAGTCAAACGATCCAGTCAAGATCTCATCCATTACGATGAGAAAAAGCAGCGGTGACAAAATACATCCCTGTCTCACTCCAGCAGTTACCGGGATTGGTTCGCACAAGACACCTTCGTGCAAAACTTTGCACGAAAATGCCTCGTATTGTGCTTCGATGAAATGGACTAGTTCCTCTGAGACCCTGGGGGCTTACCTCTAAGAGGCAATATTCCACTGCGACCAGTTGGATATGCCAATAGTTGGCCCGACACGGCAACGGAACGGCCCTGTAACGTACGAGCAATGTGAAATTTCGTTTCGTTTTGCGACCTACCTCTGTGGGAGGGTTTTTTCCTTTCCTGCCCGTGTCGATGCTTCCGCCGGTCGTGATGTCCTCAAGACCCAGGAATTTGATGAAAATCAGGAATACGATCCTGCCTCCTAGAGGTTTTGTGTTTGTCGGCTGCCACTTGAAAAAACCACGCCGCATGGATGAAGCGCTTTTTCCCTCCTTTTTATTTGTCGACGTTTATGTTCAGCGGTTTTTTTAACCGGGCAACTTGAATGTTCGGGTGTCGAGAAATTTTCTTGCGTCGCTACACGCTCGTTTGCCTTCAGCGCAAGTTCCTTCACGCAGTGGGTGAAGTGAAAACATAGTGGTGCTATAATGCTAGATCTTATTGCTCTACACTCAATTTTGCTCGGAAACGTAGCCCTCGTCGTCTTAGAGCAGCCCAGATGTGTTCAAGGTTAAGTCGATCGAATGCTTTTTCAAAACCGCGAACACCAGCAGAAGAGAGCCTCGGAATTCTTTGATTTGTTCCAGTATGATTCGTAGCGTTGTGATGTGTTCCACACATCGTCTGGATTGGAATCCATCTTGTTGCCGTCGGAGTGTAGCGTCGATTTTCTCCTGGATCCTGTTCAGGATCACTTCGCTGAGTACTTTGTACAGATCGCCAGTTACCGCACTCAATCAGGTCTCCTTTCTTCGGGACCTTTACGAGGATACCCTGCATCCAGTCGGCCGGGAATGTTGCAGTATCCCAAACACGGAAAATATTAAAAAGGTAAAATTTACCGCGATAGCAAGGTGAATGCTCGTGAAAGCCAAAAAGGTAACTTCTACCTCTTCGAGGTGAAACTCACCTCAAAGCGAGGTAAATTTTACCTGAATTGAGCTGAATAAAAAGGTACAATTCACCTTGAAAAAAGGTTAATCCAATAAAGGGAAAATTTACCTCGTAGCGAGGTGACCTGGATTGACCTAAACAAAACGGTACAACTCAACTCGAAAAAAGGTACCAATTTGCCGAACCCGTTTATTGAGGTTAAGTTGTTTTGTCATTCAGGAACAAGTTTTGCTTCGTGCCCAATATTTGAAAATCGAAGCAGAACGGTAAATGTTTTCTTAGATTTCTTTAGTTGTGCTGGTTCTCGTCATTATACTTTGCTTTTGTTACAGATTGGCCGACAGAGTGTTTTTCACGTCATTCCGGAACATTCCCTAGATCATTCCTGAAAAGCCGGACCTGACCGGATTAATCGAAGGACATGAATGAGCCGAATCGCCACGAGCCTGGCGAAGAAAGTTAACCTGGCTCAACAATACTTTTTTATAAACACCGTGATGCATTCAAACATAATTTATTAGGTAAAGTCTATTTACCTTTAATTATTATTATTATTATTAAAATTAAAGACATTTTACCATTAATATGGCTTTCATGTCTAAATAGTTTAAGTTTACATTTCAAAGCTTATCCGTAAGTTTACATAATTTGATGAATTTTATAACATTATCTTCTTTATCTGATCTATTCAAAAGAATGTCAAAAAAGGAATCTCCTTCCATTCCACATGAAAGACGGGCCTCGTCATATCCTCGACAATCAACCAGTATGTGTTGAACCGTTAATCGAACTCCGCAAAAGGTGCAATTTGGTGGTGTTGATCGTTCCATTAAGAAGCTGTGGGTCAACCTTGTATGACCAATTCGTAGTCGTGTTAATAATCGTTGTTCGGATGCACATTTTCTGTCAGTGTGAGCATAGACGTCTGGTTTCACACGTCGCAAAAGGTTGTTTGATTGATTCCACTTAGCTTGCCACGCTTCTTTTATCCAGGTTTTAATCGAACGGATAGCGTCTGCTGCTGGAACAGGTATAGGTTCTGGGTTTTTTTTTCTTCCTTCGTTTGCCCAGTAGTCAGCTTTCTCGTTTCCTGGAATGCTACAGTGACCGGGAACCCATGCAACAGTCGAGTTGTTTTCAACCAAGGCCTTTTCTGCATCTAATACCCAAGGGTGTCTTGTGTGTCCTTTCGACAGGGCGTCGATACAACTTGCCGAGTCCGTGAAAATAATGGTACGTGGTTGAGAATTCTCAGCTGCAATTTTAAGTGCATAAGCCTCTGCAGAAAAGATACTGCAAGATTTTGGAAGCGAGCAGCATAGTTCTACCTCCCATCCAACAACAGCTGATCCAATGTCATCACCAAGTTTGGATCCATCAGTGTACTTATGGTGGTAATTTCTATATTTCGTTTCTATCATTTCGTTGAAATACGTAACCACTTGAAGGCTTGGGTTACCTGCTTTAACTTTCCGTCGCATATAGTTGTCTATGCAAGGAGCTTTCAGGTACCATTGGCGGTCAGATAGCCTTAATGGTGTGCATATATTCGGAATGGTTAAATTCGTTAGGTTTTTCAGTAGTTCATTTGACCGTTTGACTAATAAACAATCGTTACTTCTCACCCCTTTTTCCAGCATCCGGACTGTCGTTACAGAAAGGCGCTCTATCATTTTATGTCTAAAGGTGAGCCGACCTGCCTCTGCCATGATTGAGTCAACAGGGCTTGTGCGGAAAGCACCGGAGGCTAGACGAATCATCTGGTTATACACCGGGCTCAAGATCCTCTCCATGTCATCAAGGCGCAAACTAGTTAAGACTATTCCGAAAAGCAATTTGGAAACAACGATAGATTCCCCGACACTGATCAGCGTATTACGGTTGCTTCTTTTTAAACGGCTACCTAGTATTTTTAGGACGTTGAGTCTTTTAATACAGCTCTCTTTTACAGCAGAGAAGTGCTGCAAAAAATTCATTTTCTGATCAAAAACAATTCCCAATAATTTCATTTTGCGAACACGTGGAATGGTGATGCCATTTATTTTAATAGCGCGGCCGCGTTTACGGTGAGGAATATCGCATAAGTGCATTAAATTGCATTTTTTCGGAGCTATACAGAAACCAACATTTGAAGCCCAGCCATTCACTGCTTTGACGGCATTTCTTAGTTGTCTTCGTACTTCACCAGAGTTTTTTCCCTTTGCCACGAGAAGCACATCGTCTGCGTACAAAAGTATTTGTACATTTGTTGGGATAACTGAAAAAATAGGTTGCATTGCAATGAGAAACAAGCTTACCGATAAGATTGAGCCTTGTGGGACACCATTTTGGGCAGTTCTTAAGTTTGAGGTTGTACCGTTAGAAGCAACACGAAATGTTCGGTCGCTCATGAAACTTGTCAACATATTGAGCATCCGCCCGGAAATCTTCCATTTTTTCAGTGTTCGAATAATCGTGTGTCTACAGGTAGTGTCATAAGCTTTTGAAATGTCAAGAGCTATCATTTCAACGTGTTCATCTGGTTCGTGCGTAACTAAAGGTTCGAGTTGTGAAAAGTAAGTGTCTATCCCACTGCCAGTTCTGAAAGCATGTTGTTTCCTATCTAGGCGGTTGCATTTTTCAAGTTCTGCTACTAGACGTCGATTTATCAGCCGTTCGAAAAGTTTACCTAAGCAGCTAAGAAGAGTGATAGGGCGATATCCTTCAGGTTTGCTGAGAATTCCATCAGCTTTAGGGATAGGGATGACTATACCTTCTTTCCATTCAGATGGGAATACACCACTTTGCCAAACTTCATTGAACATGTTTAGCAAGCAACATTTCGAAGATGCTGGTAAATGTTGCAATAACGGGTACCCTATGTTGTCAGGTCCTGTTGACTTCCCACATCTGCGTTTTAGTGCGAATAGAAGCTCGTCAGTTGTGAAATCTATGTTATAACGTGACGAAGAGTTGATTGAAATGTTCTGGTTATTCATGTTAGCTGTTTTATTCCTTTTTCTGATAAATGAGTCTGAATAATTTGAATCAGAGAACCTTCTTTCATACTCGTCAGCTAGGGCGTTTGTTACAAGTGAACCATCGTTGGAAGGACCATTGGGTAAATGTAAAACAATTGTTTTAGCTGATTTTTTCCCTTGTAGTCGGTTTATGCTGTTCCAAATGTTTGCCATTGGTGTATCAGGGTTAATATCTTGAACAAACTGTTCCCAACTCTTTTGTTTTGCCTCGAAAATTGCTTTCCGACTAGCTGACCGAGCCTGTTGAAATGATTTTAAAGCTAATTGTTTTCTAGGATCGTTTTCGTCTAGCTTCCGCAGAGCTCTCAGTAATTTCCTTCTGAGTTTGATGGCCCGGGCAACGGTCGGATTCCACCAAGGCACGCTTTTTTTACTAACTAGACCACTGGTTCTAGGGACACTTGATGATGCTACTTCGATTAATTTTTCGGAGAATTCGGACACGCTGAGAGGGTAGTCTGGATTGAGATTTTCTCTAGCAAGCTGCTCAAATTTAACCCAATCGGCCCGGTCGTAGATCCATCGTCTGTTACATTTTATAATATTAGAAGAACCAATCAAATCTACAAAAGTAGGAAAATGATCACTGTTAGCCAGGTCTGTATGAACATTCCATACGAATTTTGATGATATAGATGCGGAGCAGAGGGTTACATCTAATGCTTGAGATTTTCCAGTGGCAGGATCAATCCGGGTGTGAGAGCCGCTGTTCAATACAATCATATTATTGTTAACAGCAAGTTGAAGTATTGCATTTCCGCGCCTGCGACCATGGTTTGATGATCTTGGAATCACACTGCCCCAAGCTGTGTGATAGGCATTGAGGTCGCCGAGTAGGATCACAGGTGTAGGTAATTCATCCAGAAGTTCTTCAAGACTATCTGCAGCATTATCAATAGTTGGTGGGAGGTAGACGGACACCGCAGTCAATTCGAATGGTGTGTAAATTCGAATAGCTACAGCTTGAATGTCAGTTTGTAATTGCAGTCTTTCGAAAGGTACACCCTCTTTTACTGCCAAACCCACTCCTTGCCTGCCATGGGTAGAGCATGGTCCAAGTAGCAAATTGTAGTTATTTCCAATAATATTCGGGGCCGTAGAATCTTCGAACAGATTTGTTTCTTGTAGGCAAACTAGGGATGGTTGAAATTCTGCCAATAGGATTTGAAGTTCGGTGCGGTGTGTACGAAGACCGCTTATATTCCATTGCATGGCAAAGGTACTAGATGATGACCGTGGTACTAGCGTTCCAGGATCTGTTAAATTGGAAGAAGAAACAGCGAGCGGAAACACAGAAGATATACTTGAGGTACTTGCCTGAGAGTGGTTCAGGCTCCCTATGTCACCATCTGCCAAGAAAGCCGAAGCCTCACTCGACAGTGCTGACAAAGGGACAGACCTGATGGCTGGAACTCTGCTACCAATTAAAATCGGGATATCATTTCGGTGATGGTTTCGTAATTCGGTTCCGTTTTTCGATGTGGTTACTCTGGTAGTGGAAGTCCTACACGTTTGTTTGGAAGATTGGGAAGCATACAAGTTCACAGCAAAATTGTTTGATATACTTGCCTGAGGTTGAGTCAGGCTCCCAGTGTCAGCAGCTACCCGAAGCTCATCGGTTCTAACCGGGACATTTCGTGGCAGGGCTGACACAGGGAAGGGCCTGGTTGCTGGAACTCTGCAATCGCTGATATTTTCATTATTTTCTTGCCATTCGGCTCCGGAGTGTGGTAGCGTATCCAAGAATATTTGTCCTGTTTCGTTGCGTTGGTCGTTATCAATTTTTTTCTTAAGTTTGTTATTATCCATTATTTAATCGTTAGAATGTCCAGGGCCATTGCAGATGTTGATACCAGATAAGAGGATATGAAATTAGCTTATGTCAAAATCATCATCGTCTAGGTCAGTGTTACTTTCCCTAAGGACTTTGGTGGTTTGATTCTGTCTTTTGACGTTAGCTTGAGATGTTGGGGAGGTGTACATAGTACGCTTCCTACTTGTGCTTCGGTGCATTCCTGTACGAGATTGTTTGGGAGATGATTGGTGAGATGTTGCGCCTTGATCGGATGTTCTCCTGGACTGATTTTTTCCGGAGTCTACGCGTGATAACCTAGGTTTTGGGGTAACGAAGTGGTCAAGATTAATCACGGATGATCCTCCAAACAAGGACTCCTGTGTAGAAGGTATGCTTTCATGGTGTTTTTTCAAAGATTCGAGTTCCCTTTTCATCGAAAGGTAATCTGCCATCTGTTCTCGTATCTTTTTGAGCTCGTCACGTAGGAGCTGGATTTCTCGGTCTTTATCCAAACTTTGGTCCAAACGTTGCTGTAGTTTACTGGCGTATGTTGGTTTTGTAGTGGTTTTTTCAACTTCTAATTTCGCTTCGTTATATGAGAGTCCTCTATCTACTCTGAGCCGGATCACCGCTTCTTCCTTGCGGAAAACTGGACAGACCTTACTGACCGGCGAATGGGCGCCAGAGCAGTGATTGCAGAAAGATGGATTTGGACAATTCTGATGTTCAACAATTTGATGTTTCTGAGAGCAGTTCATACATACCGCCGAACTGGTGCAACGCTTGCTAGAGTGTCCATAAGCTGCGCAGTTGCGGCATATCAAAACGCTGGGGTAATATGGCCGAACATTTACTCTTAACATGCCAAATCGTATGTGTTCCGGACGTTCGGTTCCACGAAAAGTGAGGATGATCAGCGGGGTGTTCGTAGATTTGCCATCGGCTAATTTCTTAGTAATCCTCCGGACAGTAGTGACACCTTCAGATTTGAGTTCTTCAAGTAGGTCTGATTCTGCGAGATCAACTGTATCGTAATCAAAGACAACTCCTTGCACGAAATTCAAAGTTGGGTGATCTAGTACTTCTACCTCTGTTTTGCATTCATCAGTTAGATGAGTCATCTTCAGCAACTCTCGATAGGCTAGTGGAGATTGGGTTCGTAACACGTATCGAGAACCTCGAGCTTCTCTATTTGCGGATACCAACAATCTGTTGTTGTAACCAATTGCAGCCTCGATGGAGCGAGCGATCAAAAAAGGATTTGCAGGGAGGTTAGGTTGATCATTTTCTTTATCTGGTATTGGCTTAGCACGTAATAGAAGGACTCTCGTGATCCCATCACTTTTTGCACTTGTCATGAAAGGTGGTAGTCTACTTCCTGAGGCATATGGCGCATCGCCAGGCGATTTACTCGCCATGGCGGGGCTCTAGTCAGTGGACCTAGTCCACTCTATTCGATACACAAGACCGACTGATGAAAAACGCTATAAATCTACTCGGACAAATGAGGTCTTCAGGTCACTTTCTATGCAAAGCAAACAATAGCTTGACCTTGTAGATTGAAACAAAGGAACCGAACGCACTTCAAGATAAACACGTCTATCTAGCTTGACGGAAACTATAAGACTGTGATTTACCTTTAATAAATTTCAATTTTTGAACGAATTTTGATTTTGATTTATTTTTATTGAAGAAAACCAACCAAATCAGCTAACATATACCTTTGAAATATGAAAATGGGATAACGGTATTATTTACTATTTTGCTAGGTGAATTCTAAAGAGGTAAATTTTACCTTTTTGCTAGGTGAATTAAAAAAGTTCAAATTTACCTGCTAGGTGAATGAAGAAAAGATAAAATTTACCGAGGAAGCTAGGTGGAAAAAAATCACCTCGTAAACAGGTAAATTTTACCTTTTTTTAATGTTCCGTGAAATGTCAGCGGAAAGACGGTGCAACCAAGGTGTGTATATATTCAGGAGGTGTTACTGAATATCGAATTTCCGATTCAGCCATTTTGGCTATGTAGGCTATGCAACTATGCGGAACTCATGAAGTTTGTTTACCAACAAGCCACCGAAAAGCTGAGCAAAAAATAAACAAACTCATTGAAGCCCCGCTCACTCCTCGCCTACTTACTGTGAAAGTCGGAGAACCTACACTGAACAAAATCTGGCTATAAGGTTTATTGGGAATTTTAGTGTTTTCGCACTAAAGGAAAATCCAATACTTTTTATCAGAAGACGAAAGATTGAATTTATAGGAATTTCCAATGAACTCTAAATTAAGCCAAAATGATAAAATTTATTGTTAAGGATAGTGAAATGAATGTTTTTACCAATGTAATGAAAAATGCTTGTATTTTATTTCCTTTTTATTGTTTTTTTTTTAGTTGTTTATTTATATACAGTAGCTTGCTGGCATATGATAGAACCAATAAGGTAAGTCAAAATTTTAATTAAAATTTGCTGTATTTTAAGAAGTAATACAACTTTACTTTTGGCACTACAAGGCACTCTTAGGAAATCGATCGAAACATTGAAACGTAGGACGGGACTCCTACTCAAGCTTCATCATACTTCTACATCCGAATACAAAAATCTTGAGCTAGCCCAGTTCGTCGATAATTCGGAATTCAATCTGAAAAAAGCAACAGTTTGTTAGAACACTATTGAACACAATAACACTATCATCAAATTCTAATTTACCTCCAGTTCCGTTTCATCTTAAACCGTTCCGGCAATCGGCTTCGACCACTAGACTATAATTGGTCAGTCGGATTGGAGGATCTGCGGCATGTTTGGTTTGTTTGAACTTGGATCGTGATTTTTCCATCCTCTTATGGTGTATGATACGACGGTCAGAATCCGGATGCTGCGACTGCAATTACACTTCTCTGAACGCAAATTCAACTCGACGAGAACGAAATAATGAAGTGCCTCATCGTACAGGCCACAGGCGAAAATAGCTTGACCATGTAGCACTCTCTTCGATGACCGAGACCAGATACCGATTGGTATCGGTCTGTCCCAATTCGGTGTGAAGTTGTTACCACTTTGTCCTCTCCCTAGAGGGAGTTCTAGACACTTTCTGTAAATGTGAAAAAGTTGTTATAAACAAAAAAAACACAACATTAATTATGCCGTGACTCACCAACTTGCGTATCGCTAGACTTTGACCTCATCCGCTCTTTTATTTACCCCATTTGGATTTTTGTCGACACTGCTTTGTCGAGGTTTCCAACTAAGTTCCTTGGCTATTCCGGTTATGTCCTGTTATATGGTTCCGGGGAATATGGTTCCGTTCCAATCTTGTATTAAAAACATTGGTCACCATTTACAAAACTCGCACAAATCATTCGAAAATATACGGAATAGGAACTCACCTGTATATTTCCTTCATATTTTATTTAACTTAGTATCGATGGGCCGTTATTAACTAAATAATCAATTTATTGGGAAAATTAAGCTATAATTTTCAGTTGACAACGATCTGAACAAAAATTCATAATCCAACGTCACAGATCACAAAGCAGAAATGAAAGGTATGCCACACGAAAGTAATAAAAGTTATTGAATTTTCCTATGCATTTTATCAAGTGGATGATGCAGACACAATTTATTGGATTTTCATATATCTTTCAGAAGACACTTTAGTAGCTTAAATTTGACTGCGAATAATAGGATTTATTGGAATGACCCTTTAAATTGAATCGCTCAATTTGGTTTGATAATTATTGGATTTTCCTATGTATTTCACAAGGTGAGTGAGGCAGATACAATCTATTAAATTTTCCTATATCTTTGAAAGGATAATTTAGTAGTTTAGATTTGACTGGGAATAATTAGATTTACTAAAAGGACCCTATAAATTTAATCGCCCAATTTGGTTCAGTGTAGTGTATCAAAAGACCTTGGGTGCAACATTTGTACTGACAAGGCAGGGTCGGCTTTCAGCATGTCTGCGTGCCAAAAATATATTATCTTCTTTCGATCCGGGCTTGTGATATAGCTCAGTTGGCAAGTCTGTTGTCTCCTGAGCCGATATCCGTGAATTCGAGCCCGAGAGTGAACATCGAACACAGTTGTACCGGATAAGTTTTTCAATAACGATCCGCCAACTGCAACGTTGATAAAGTTACGAATGCCATAAAGATGGTAAAACGACTATAATCGAAACAAAAAAAAATCTGTCGATCTACCTTCAATGAACGCGCACTGTGAAAGATCCTGAGTAAATTGCTCTAACCTTTTTTGAGCTATTTTTTAGCTGTTTATAAACTGCATTACTCAAACTTATCCTACGATAGTCGCTGGCTATTTTTGGATTCCATATCTTTGGAATTGATACCTGATTTTAACATCTCTTTCGGAAATCTATTTTCCTTTTATATTGTTCCCCATATTATCATTAATGAATCTAAAGTTTCCTCATCTGCATATTTAATTAACTCCATTCTTATCCCATCACTACCTGCTGATTTTCCATTACAGATGCTGCTAAGGTTTATTTCTTTTCGCCCCTTTTTTATCCATCTTATATGAATTGTACTATCAACTTCAGGACGTTGTCTATTTGGCTCATCTTATCCTTGCATCTCCACGAATCTGACGTTTCTATCCTTATTATAGAAGAAATGTTCTGCAACTTGCGCAATTGCATGAGTATTTTGAATGCATCTCCATTGTCATTGTTTCTCTCGAACCCTTATGAACAACATTTTCTTCTTTTCAACATCTTCGGAGCCTATCTGTTCATTCCAGTCCCCAACAAACATCTTTATACCGCTAAATCTTTCAATATCTACCATCGCTCCTATTTTTGGCTCATTATCCTCTCCATGAACATTCATGGAGAATCAGAATCACAACAGATAGATTTCAAGGATATTACTTCAATCTCTTTTGATTGCACTTTTCTGTCCTTCCTAATCAGAAATGTTGATCTGTGTGGTAGGCCACGACCACACGACCAATTAGAAGCTACTAGAATGTTGCAGCATGCTATCATCACGCTAGGAGTACCTGCTGGTATAAATACCACCCCTTGTGTGAAAGCTCTGTCATTCAGTTGTCACACTTGCTTGAATAAACATATCTCTTAGTTTAGTCAACTTGCTTTTCATTCTTCTGGGAATACGATAATCTGCTAGATTTGTTCTGCGTTTTTTTTTGCAACCTTTCATGTACTTATAGTTTTTTGTTTCAAATATCTCTTCTATTGTATTGACTTCAACTTGCTGCTGCCGCAGACTGTCTGTACTTCTAGCATCCTGCACTAAACAGTTAGTGTCTCACTTTCTCCCACATAAATCACCTCTTCATTGCTTTGGTATACTGCAATAATCTTCTGAAATAATTCTGATATCGCTACCATTGTTTCGTGTTCTAATATTTGATCAGTTCTCAACAAATAATACAAACCGATTGAATTTAATTATCAGAAACTTTTTATTGTACTTTTGCGATGAAATATTTTTTGACAATCATCTAATCAATGGTTTCCTAAATTCAGCATAGAAACCGACAACCTATATGCTATCAAATAACACATGAACTGTAGATTGATGTATGAATCCATACTTATCGAGTGGGCTAACGGCTCAAAGTGCCCTTGTAAACGAAATTTTTTAAAGAAAAGATTTACATTTGTTCGGAAAATGTTCCTGTCTTTTAAGAGCACAAATTTTTCAGCTTGCAAACTTCGACAACATTAGGTTGATTTCTTATTTAATTTTATTAAACCAAGCTCAAGACGACCACACAATATCGCGTCGGACGTCGCTTCTAGTTTTGTCTAAATAACGATTTTTGCACTACAAACGGCGTCCGGTGACCCGTTTGTAGTGCAAAAATCGTTGGATGCGTCGGGTTTGCATTTTGGTACTTAACGACAGCGTTGACAACTGAGGCAGCGTAATGGCCGGTATTGTGCGGCTACCTTTAAACTTTCGAATGCTGAGGAAGCACGTGAGATCCGATCCCATGTTTTGTATTTGTAAAAATAAAGTTTTGTCTTAACCTAGCTTTGTGGGAGAAATAGTAAAAAATGAAAACTTAGAAAATCTGAACTCTTCACTGCTCACATTTTTGCCCATTGCAGGTTTCTGTGTGCGTCCCGTTACATTTGGCACTGACGACGTTTTCAGCTTTCGATATTTGTTGAAGTTTCTTGTGTTTAGATCCGGGTGACCCCGGGGTACCGCTAACGGCCATTTTCTTCAGCAACCGACTGGTAGAAAATAGCGTGTCATCATCGCTGGAGCTCTCGCTGGTTACGTGAGCCGAATTGGACAGTTTGTTACCATGTTGTAGGTAGGCGTCCAGCTTGCCAACTGCCGCCAGAATCAGCCCCAGGAAGGGTGGCGACGGTTTCAGCGGCCGGGACAGGTATTCGGGGTGGAACTGGGTTGCAACGTAGTAGGGATGGTTTTCCAGCTCGATTATTTCCATGCGGGTCTTTTCCGAATCGTGTCCGACAAATTTGAGACCTTTACTTTCCAGTTTCTCCACGTATTCCGGATTCACCTCGTACCGGTGCCGATGGCGTTCCTCAATGCGTTCCACGTTACCGTACAGTTGTTCTGAGAGCAGAAGATAAGTTAGGTCGTAACTTCAAGTTTGTAAGAAGTAAAAAGAAGTCAATACTTACTGATAATGCTTTTTTCACTTTTAAAAATTGTCGTGCGTTTGCCCAAACGCATCGTTCCACCCATTTGGCCAGGATGATGTTCCGGCATATCTATCACAACAGGATGTGCTGTTTCCTCGTCAACTTCAGTAGAGTTTGCATGCTTCCGAAAAACATAAAAAAAAGAAATTTGAAATGAACCATTTTGAGCCTTGAAAGATGAGACCACTTTACCTCTAGATTCAGTACATGACGCGAAAATTCAATAACAGCCGCTTGTAATCCGAGGCAAATGCCAAGGAATGGTTTTTTGTTCTCTCGACTCCACTGACAAGAACGAATTTTACCTTCCAAGCCACGTGAGCCAAAACCACCCGGCACGATAACACCACTAAAACGTTGAACATTTTGAACGAACTTGAGACTTTGAAATAAAGAAAAAGGTTTTTTAAATACTCACTGGCTGTTGGTGAGACTTTGCCAGGCTTCGTAGTAAAGATGTGGCGTTTCCTGTTTAGTTTGCCGCTCCAGATGGCAAGCTTCTATAAATTTGAGCTCCAGTTTATAACCAACGGCCAGCGCCGCATGCAGCAACGACTTCGAAACCGAGGCGTATGAATCTTCCAGCTTTGTATACTTTCCTACCAGCGCGATGTTGACTTTCTTATAAACATTATCGACACGTTCGGCTAAATCTCGCCAGCTCTGCATGAACTTGGGCGGACTTTGAAGCGGCAGATTCAGCTGCAACCTTTCGCTCAAAAATTTACTAACATTGGCTTCCTCCATCAGCAGCGGCACGTGGTAAATGGAGGACAAATCGTGGATGCATATTACTTGTTCCGGTGCCACGTGGCAAAAATTACTAATCTTATCCTTCACTTCACTACCGATCGGTTTCTCCGATCGACAAACGATCAGATCCGGACTCAGTCCCAGCCCTCGCAGCTCCCGTACGCTAGCTTGTGTGGGTTTTGTTTTAGGCTCACCGGTGGCCCGTGGTGAAGGTACCAGCGAAACGTGAGCTACGCAAAAGTTTTCCCGCTTCACACGGAACTGGAACTGCCGGAAGGCCTCCACGAAGGGCATACCTTCGATGTCTCCGATGGTGCCACCCAGCTCGACGATGCACACCTCCGGAGCAACGTCATCTTTGACCGGGATTTTGGCCACCCGCTCAATCCACTCCTGGATGGCATCGGTTATGTGCGGAACCACTGCAAATAGTATAGAGTTCAGATGGTAACGTTTACCGCATTTTGGAATGTTTTACAAAATAATGAAAACTGCAATAAACAACAGGCTAACAAAAGTGGCTCCAG
This sequence comes from Uranotaenia lowii, assembly GCF_029784155.1. NCBI lineage: Eukaryota > Metazoa > Arthropoda > Insecta > Diptera > Culicidae > Uranotaenia > Uranotaenia lowii. The sequence continues at coordinate 147,420,403 of NC_073692.1, forward strand.
AGAGTTAAAAATCTTCATTTTTTAATATATTTAAAACAGATCTGCTGATTTGAAATGGGAACGACAAAGAGATTGATATTAACCGGACCGATTAGCAACTGTTTCTCGCTGACAAGTCTCAAAGCAATCTTTAAATGATTCGTTTAAAAGAAATTCTATTACTATTTTCGACTCATTACTCTGGAACAAAAATAACAAATCGAGGGACTACGAACGATTGTTGAAAGAAGTAAAATACTTACCTTGCACAGTTTTCCCCAAATAATCGCCTATACGCTCCTTATCGATGACCATGCGGTAAATCTTTCCGGTAGTAATGTTGTTATCCCGATGCAAAGTAATATCGAGGAAGCGTTCATAGTTGCCCAAATCTAAATCAACCTCTCCACCGTCGTCCAAAACGTAAACTTCCCCTGTGAAGAAAAAAAACAACAAGTAAGAAACAGTACCGAAAGGAATCAACATCTGTGTGCTCTAAAACTGAACTTTATATTTAGATTGTTCTGAATTCTACAACAGCTGTGTTTTAGCTTGATATGATGTAAACAAATGAGCAAAAGCTTGCCCAGACAACTTCTACACAGATTGATGTCTGGTTGTGCTTTCTTGCCATCGTTTGGTAATTTCGCAACAGTTGTTTACATGGTTAATTTACGTCTACATCAGCAAATGCTAAGCAGCCGGGAACGGAAACAAACAAACAACAAAGAAGAAGTTAACTAGTCAGCAGCCTTACCATGCTCATACGGCGAAAAGGTTCCGGCGTCTATGTTGATGTACGGATCGATCTTGATCGATGTGACACTGATGCCGTGGGAATGCAGCAACGTTCCGAAGGAGCTGGCAATGACACCTTTGCCAACACCGCTGATCACACCACCGGTCACTAGCACGTACTTCATGGCCGCGGATGCTGTGGTTGATTTGGTGAAGTCTAAACCGCGGTGCAAATGTCGATGGCGGCCGGAAATCTCCGAACTAGCTACGGCTGTTAATAACGGTGTTGATGACGACCAACTGGGGCGGCCGTTGAAACGCAGCAAAGAAGGGAAACTACTCCACCGAAGGTGGTTACCGACTACGGCCGACACGAAGCGTGTGCACATAAAATGTGCTAGATCACGCGTTCCACTCGAGGATACAATTTAATCTGAAACGATTGTAGCGTGGAGAGACGACGGGGAGCATTAGCGGCGATTATATCGATAACAAGATGGGGGAAATAGATCACAATGTCGTTAATAAGTTCCAAGTTAACCTTCAATTGTTCCAGATTTTTATGCCTGTTACTTCAATGGTACCTATTCGTCTTTGTGACAATTTTCAATTTCGCATTTTTAGCTATTTTTTTGGTTGTAACTTTTGTCATTTCTGTGAAACTTGTATTTTTTTTTTTACTTGATGCAATTTTTAAATTTTTTATTATTTTTGCAATTTTTGCCTTTTTTAATAATTTTAGTCATTTTTTTTCGATATGATTTTTTTAACATTTTCAGTAATTTATAGTCTTTTTATTTTTTTTTTTTGGTATTTTTGATAATACAGACCCCGTTCGTTTTTGGCAACATTCGATTTTGGCAACATTCGATTTTGGCAACATCCGATTTTGGCACATGTGCCAAAATCGAACGGTTTTTAGAAGCGACATTACCTTTTAGTTTTCTCTTTAACAGGACCAATGTAATTGAAAAGAACATCATAAATACGTTTTTATGTTCTAAAATGATGGCTAAATACAACAACAAAAACAAAAAAAATCAAAAAATTATAAAGTACTCAAAAATGACAAAAAGATGAAAAATTTAATAAAATTTAAAAAAAATCAAACAAAAGACTGGAAGTGACGAGAAACAACTAAAAAATGATGAAGAATGACAAAAACAGCAAATATGACAAAAATAACCAAGATTACAAACAAAGCAAGAACAGTGCAAAATGCATCAAAAACATGAGAAAAAATAATAAAAAAAATACTAAAATGGTCGGAAATTAACTTAAAGTAATGTTAATGATAATAAAAATAGTTATTTTGTAAAAATAAAGGAAAAAAATTGAAGAAAAAAAACCGTTCGATTTTGGCAATATTCGATTTTGGCAACACAAAATGTTCGGGCATGTTGCCAAAATCGAACGGGGTCTGTATTGTCAATTTTTACATCAATTAGGTAAAATTTTCACATTTTTTCACTTCGTCATTTTTAGGATTTTGATCATTCTATGTAATTTTTATCTTTGCTTTCCATTCAAACAATTTTTGTTATTTTTATCATTTTTGTAACTTTTGTTATTTTTGCTACTTTTGATATTTTTGTCATTTTTGATATTTTTGTCATTTTTGATACTTTTGCACTTTTATGTAATTTTCTTTGTTTAGCTAATTTTCGTAATTTTTGTACGTTTTGTTATTTTTGTAATTTTTTTAAATGTCAGTCGTT
>NC_073692.1:147423337-147448337 GCF_029784155.1 Uranotaenia lowii
AATGTGAAGTCTGAATCTGAAACCCTTGTCTAAAATCTGAATTATTCATATGAAATTTATATCTGAAATAAGAAATCTAACATCTGAAACCTTAATCTGAAATGTTTAACTTGAAGTCTAAAATCTGTGCCAGAAATCTGAAGTCTGAGTAGGAAATCTGAATATCAAGATTAGATTTTCAATCAATCAATTCAGATAAATTTAAAATCTGCATCTGAAATCTGAACTTAGAATTTGTAATCTGAACCAAAAATCTAAATCTGAAATATGAGTCGGAAATCTGAATTCGTTATCTGAAATCTGAGTTTTAAAATCAGATTCAGAACTGAAATCTGAATCTCAGTTCCAAATTCAGATTATAGTATTGGGATCAATTGAATTGGAAATCTTAATTCTCAATCTGAAACTCATCTGTGAAATCGAAATCTGACTGTAATATCCGAATCTGGAATGAGGAATCTATCATCTGAATACTGAAACCCTAATCTGAAATCTGCAACCCAAAACCTGAAACTTGTATTCAAAATCTGAGAAAAAAATGAGAAACATATTTTTCAAATTTCTTCTGTCTTTCTTCCATGAAACGCAAAACATTCTCTCGAACATTCTCAAATTTTCAAACATCAAAAGTTGCAATTGCAATTGAAATAAATTTAAAAAAATATATTAAGATTTTTCTTGAAGAATTTTGCAATTTTTTTTAAATTAAATATCTACTTGAATTCTTCAAAAATCAGAATAATTCATCAAATTTTTATGAAATTTGAAAAAAACCTGAAACTGGAACTTTTATTCAAAATCTGAGAAAAAAAAGAGAAACATATTTTTCAAATTTCTTCTGTCATGAAACGCAAAACATTTTCTCGAACATTCTCTAATTTTCAAACATCAAAAGTTGCAATTGCAATTGAAATAAATTTAAAAAAATGTATTAAGATTTTTCTTGAAGAATTTTGCAATTTTTTTTTAAATTAAATATCTACTTGAATTTTTCAAAAATCAGAATAATTCATCAAATTTTTATGAAATTTGGAAAAAACCTGAAACTGGAACTTTTATTCAAAATCTGAGAAAAAAAAGAGAAACATATTTTTCAAATTTCTTCTGTCATGAAACGCAAAACATTTTCTCGAACATTCTCAAATTTTCAAACATTAAAAGATGCAATTGCAATTGGAATAAATTTGAAAAAAATATATTAAGATTTTTTTTTGAAGAATTTTGCAATTTTTTAAAATTAAATATCAACTTGAATTTTTCAAAAATCAGAATGAATTCATCAAATTTTTATTAAATTAGAAAAAAAATAAAGATGGCCTAAAAGTTTTAAAAGATTAATATTAAATTTGAATAACAGAAAACAAAATTCCTGCTGTATTTTTTTTTAAATTTAGTAAGTCTATTATTTTTTTATTGAGAATACAAGTAATTTATTGAAAAAAAAATAAATAAATGCGTTCGTAATTAAAATGATTTTTTAGTCAGTTTGTTCTGAATGATGATTTTAAACGTTTTTGTATCATTGGAAAATCTTCAGAGCTTAACTTCCGAAAAGCAAAAATAATTTGAGGGTCATTTGAAATCTTATTTTTTATCAACCAAGATTCTCTTCAGAAAAATTTGGATTTTTTCCCATCTGCACCTCGAATAACAAATAACAAGTGTCATATTTCAGAAAGTACCAATAAGAAATTTTTAAATTTCTTTTACAAGCTTTATTCACTTTCCATTTGATTTTTTTTACCGTTAAAAATCACCAAAAAGGAGACCAAAGGAAAAGTTTTCGAAGATTGAATTTAAATTTAAAAAACAGAAAACAAAATTCCTGCTTTTTTTTAATTTAGTAAGTCTATTATTTTTATTATTGAGAACACAAGTAATTTATTGAAAAACAAAAATATCTAAATGCGTTCGTAATTCAAATTATTATTCAGTCAGTCAGTTCTGAATGATGATTTAGAACGTTTTTGTACCATTGGAAAATCTTCAGAGCTTAATTTCCTGAAGGCAAAAAATAATTTAAGGGTCGTTTGAAATCTTATTTTTCAATCAAACAAGATTTCCTTCTGAAAAATCTGGATTTTTCCCCACCTGCACCCATCTGCACCTCGAATAACATATAGCAATGGTCATTTTTTCAGAAATCTTGAATAAGATTTTTTTTCAAATTTCTTTTACAAAATTTATCAATTTTTCCTCCTTGTTTATCTCCGGAAAATACAGGCGAGACTTGTCAATGAAAAATATCTGTTCGGAAACCTGTCAGATGAGCGCTAAAGAGTTTGTTTTGCTGTTCATTACGAATTTTTCCAAAATATTTCCCCACTAGCAGTCCAAATATTTTGCGCACGATTTGACCACCGTATTTTGTTTACTGGTGGACCCTTTTCTACCTTTTACAAATAAAGTCAGTCAGGCCTGTTTATTAGTCAGCTAACTGCTAAACGAACCAGTCAGAAAAAATCTTTTTATCAATTCCTCTATTGACAATTGCGTACTGAGCTTGAAAAAACCTCTCACATTCCCTAACTTCATGGAATCAATTATCTTCATTTTTATATAAATTTAAGCCCACTAATAGATCCTCTAGGACTTCTTAAACGATTTACCATGTGAACTTTAGTAGGATAGTTGATTTCCAGTTGATTGTTTTGTCCCTCAATGGGACTTTTTTGGATTTATCTTGATTCTGCCCGAAAAATGCTGTCAATGATCTTCAGTATTGGACGTTATCTCAAAAACCACTTGACAGATTCTCAACTAATTTTTTACACGTACACATTACATTCGTAAGTGGCTTCACTTAAAATTTCATCAAATTTCATCCATGCATTTAAAAGTTATTTATAAAACAAAGTGTTGCATTTTTTTTTCGAATACACTCCTTAATAAACGAACATGGAAATTTGACCGTTATATTTTAACCCTTCGTTTCATAAAGTAACAAATTTACAACAATTAATGTATGGAAAAAGTGAAAAATCGTATTTCATTTTATTTTTTTTTCTTGATGTATTCACCATTTCCAACTGTTTAAAATGATTTTCGAGGAAAATTAAAAAATCATGATATGAAGGGTTAGACTTTTCTAAAATTCGCTCATATGCGGGAAAATATCAAAAACTAATTTCATCCGTAAATTTAGAACCCGACTCGTGGTGGTTGCCGTTTTTTCTGTGGTACTTTCCAATACTTTCCTCATCAAGGAAGAAGTTGATTTTTCCGGCTGCTTCCCCAAAGAAAATGTATCGTAATGTTTTTACACCTCATGTTCTAAATAAACGCACACCTGGCGGCTGCTACTACTCCCAGCATGATTGCGATGTAATATGATGCGTGTGATATCGAAAGCAGGAGGATCTAAGAAAAAAAAAGTCTGAGCTCAAACCTTTCCCCCCTAAAAAAGGAGAAAACGGGAGATCCCAAAAGCAAAGCCCGCAAAAATAATCGATATTTTTATTATCATTTTTTCCTCTCTCGCTGTCTTGTGATTCTGTTGGTGTTGGCCAAACTTCTTGAACTGCTGCTGCTGCGTCTTTTTGCTATCAGCCAGCAGCCGACCGATGAAAAAAACCGGCTTCAACGCCAATGATTCGCCGCTGCTCTTCCGGTGTGGAACCTGTAATGGTCGGAAGCTGAGAGAAGGGCAGAAGGTGGTAGCATCGTGGAAGGCGCAAAAAATCCACCGCAGAAGCTCTCCTGTCGTTCCGGTTCGGTAAGTCCACGGAAGGAAACCGACGACGATGAGGATGAGGACAACCGTCGTCGTTGTCGGTCGAGATGAATCTTCTTCCTCCCTTTCTACCATCATCATCAGGAAACTATTTGCTGCTTCAAGGAGTCATTTTTTTCTCATTCGGTAGATTTTTCGCCGAGGAAAAAAAACGCTGGTCGTATCTTACTCGGGATACCAGATGAATCGAGTCCGGGAAATCCTCCGAAGGAGGATAGGTTCAAGCTCTTCCCAACGTAGGATGAGAAACTGCATCACAGACACAGGAATAATCATCATCCCCATCCCCAGACGCTACTATTTTACGCTAGCTGGGACATCGTCCTGATCTGCAGCGCATCCGTCAGGACCTGTCCAGGACCTTCCTGTGCCCCTTTCGATTACATTTAACCAGGCTGAGAGGCCGGATTCTGTATTTACGGTGTCGTCCGGGTTGCCGCAGTATTATCCCTCGCTACTCCTCCAAAGTTCCACTTCCTCCTGTTACTCATAACTTGTTGTACATACGTACTCGTACTCAGATGGTTCGCCTCAACTCAACACCGTCCTTTTCCCTTGGACTCTTCTTATGATGCGCTCCTGATGATGATGATTGTGTGGCGCTTTCGGAGTTCGTTTCCGTATCGGAATCATCGGCTAAAATATCGTCAGAGTTGCCAGAATTGGTACACAGTGTGTACTACACACATAATATTTACAGACAAGCATTCGCCCCTTCTTTTAAATAAAAAAAAGTGACTCAATGTCACCTTCGATGTTTATATTAAAACTTTAGTTACTCTTTTAGCTTAGTCGCCTTCATGAAAATCTGATCCATTTTATGTGTTGTGGTTATTCGGAATTCCTCCCGCACGTCTTCGGGCTATTTTTTTCTTTCTAAAAACCTGGCAAAATCCTGGCATTTGATTTTAAAATTTTAAATTAAATCCGGGCAAATTTGATCAAAACCCAGGAATAACTCAACAAAAGTCAAGAAGAAAAACACTTGAATTTTTTTTTATCGAAACACATTGGCAGATTTTTATGCATATTTTCTTTAATCCTAGAATACCGTTCTTGATTGTTTTGATAAAACTTGACCAAAAATTATGTTTTTAAACGTAAAATTAAAAAAATAGTAAAATCTCAATTTTAGGTTTTTTGTCTTATTTAGTTAATAAAATGAATAGATCCTGGCAAAATCCGAGTTTTTTTTTGCGAAATCCGGGCAACCGGGCCGGGCCGATCTTTTCCCAAATTTTGTGTCAAATATTCGGGTAAAACCGGGTAATCTGGCAAGCTTGGGATAGAAGATATCGAGTAGGTGGTGAAAAATGTGAGCTAGGGCTTTTGTGTATTGGACTTCTGTGTTTGAACTACTTGTGTGTTTCGCTCGCCAGTTCGATTGTTCTGAATTGACAAACTCTGATGATGTTGTATGTTGTAAGTCAAACGGTCCTGTTCACAATTCTTCACAAATATTTGATTGTATTCTCGGCAGTCTTTCTAAGATAGACATTTTGGAATATGTATATCCAGCAACAAAATCTCGTCATTGTCATTATTACTATTTAAAAGCTAGTAGAATAGCTGGTACCTCAAAAATGCTTCGAGGATATTGGTTATAAAAAGTAATTTCTGTAATGAACTGTTCAAATTTTAACAAAAAACATTTAAAAAAATATATATTAAGACATTTGTAAAGAGAGATTGAAAGTCTCTTACAAATTAACCATGTCAATGTTACAAATCTGAACCGTCATTGGCGGATCTTTCGGATAAGGTGTTGCTTTGTATATGTCTAGGTACATTTTTCTAGAAAATATTTGATGTCGAACTTTAACACTTGATTTACTCTAACGATATTCGATCGTCTATTGAAAGTTAAAGAAGGCTAACATGATTTAACATTTTTCAATATTTTTCATAACTTTTATTCCATGTACATTAGACTGAGTCGATTTGGGGTCATTTTGGAATTTCTCAAACCCTGGGGTCTAAAAAGCTACGTCTTGGTCCAAAACTCATCCATGATTTTTTGCAAAATTTTTAAGTAACGTTTACATGAGTAAATTTGAACTTTTAGGTTTGTATGGGAAAATTGAATATTTTGTACTGAAAAATCAACATAATTTTTGTTTCGTCTGTGGAACCGAGCCAGCTGATGGTTTTTGTGCCAATTTATAAAATTCCTAAAGGAAATTTTCCATTGAACAACTTTGTTGAAGACCGTAACTTCGTATCTTATTAGGAAAAAAAGTTATTAGTTGTCTAACAGGGGTATATCTTCTCGCACTGATAAAAAATAAATTCAATTGACATCCCTGCAGGGTGCCTAGCGAGGTATTGCGTGACTTCTTTCCATGCAACATTTCGCGAGGCTCAACCAGTGATGTCAATAGAATTTACTATCGATCAATGCGAAAAGACATACCCCTGTTAAACAGCTAATAACTTTTTTCCCTAATAGAATACGAAGTCACAGTCTTCGACAAAGTTGTTCAGCGGAAAATTTCCTTTAGGAATTTTATAAATTGGCACAAAAACCATCAGCTGGCTCGGTTCCACAGACGAAACAAAAATGATGTCGATTTTTCAGTACAAAATATTCAATTTTCCCATACAAACCTAAAAGTTCAAATTTACTCATGTAAACGTTACTTAAAAATTTTGCAAAAAATCATGGATGAGTTTTGGACCAAGACGAAGCTTTTTAGACCCCAGGGTTTGAGAAATTCCAAAATGACCCCAAATCGACTCAGTCTATTGGTCTAGTCCTTTGAAAAAAGCGCATCTGTTGTTTTTCTCCGAGTTTCTCCAGTCCTACTAACATACACAAGGATCGGTATTTCGACATTTTTTCTTGCTACCAAAGGTTCCTTCATCCTTCGTTTCATAAAGTAACAAATTTGCAACAATTAATGTATGAAAAAAGAGAAAAATCTTATTCTATTTTAATTTTTTTTCTTGATGTTCACGTTATTTCCAACTGTTTAAAATAATTTTCAAGGGAAAATAAAAAAAAAAAATCATGAAATGAAGTGTTAAAGCGCATTTCAGACAACTTGTTTAACCCTTTCAATCCTGTATTTATGAACGTTATAACAGGTTGCCACACTATACTGGCGTATTCAATAGTGGTTCGGATATGCCCAACATAAATAGAGACAATAGTGTAAAGATTGTCTAGCTCATTTCAGATGGATTGGTGGATTTTCTTTTCACGGTGGATTTTCTAGCTATGGTACTGCTGTTCTTGAGACAATGTTCGTGCACAATATTACTCACTTTTCGAGAAAAGGTTATCACATTACAATTTAAGGCATTGATTTTCCATCCGGAACTGCTGCAAAGCTCTGAAAATCTGTAAAGCTCATTTTGTAGGGTCAAGCAATCCTTTGGGTGCCGCACAGGAAAAGACAGTTTTAGATCATATGCGTTTATATGTTGTATGTATGTTGATAATCCACCATGGGTGCACGGATTCACCGCAATTTTACCAAAGTATGAACCCTCTGCATTCTTATGATTTACTATTCACAGCATCTCTAATGCAGTATTTTCCATACCCGGCACCATGGCTTCGTGTCATCTGTTGTGAACGTATGTACTTTGTATGAGTGTTTGAGTTTATTTTGGACGAATGTTTCAATCACCTCCAAAACCAGTCAAAAATTTATAAAATTTAGCAATTTTTATAAATTTACTACAGGTACTCCGGCATCCGTGTATATACCTGGCTAGTTGGCAGATGGTTGACCATTCAAAAATATATGCATTTGATTTAATTTTGAGATACACTTGACATCTTACCTTGTTGCGCAACTCTACCTACCTTACTATACAACCTTACAATATTTTCTTCTCCTTTTGGCTACTTTATTTGAATACTCCCAACAAAAAGAAGCCATCAGCCGAAAAAACGATATCTGACTACTACGCTTTAAACATGCCACCTTCTGCCTATTTCCCTCGTTTGGAAATTTTCCCGTTTCCTATTTTTCATATAAACATTTACAATTTTTCACCCCACTTCCCATTTCATGCACAATTTTTTTTCACCACTGTTCACCCAAACGCTACTACATTCTCTCGCAGATTCGAGTAGGCTCTCTTTTCTTTTTATTTTCTAACTTTCCCCTCGAAAGATTCTCTTCCACCCACATCTTTTCCAGCCCTCACTTGAAGCCCTTTTTCACTACGGGAGAATTTCATTCTTCATTCTTCTTCTTTATTCTTCAGCCACCACATTCTGCACTTAAAAACCCCGTAACATGCCTTTTTAGGCACTTCTGCTTGGCCAATTTTTTTCAATTTCGGATCAGCTTCCCAGCATTTCACTTTTCAAATCACTCCCCGATTCCATCACAGAAGGTTTCAATAATGAGTTTTAGATCATATGCGTTTATCAACACAAACACGTCATGCAGCACTCCGGGAAACTCGTTCATAACAGTGACGAAAAGAAGGGATCCCAAGTGACTCCCTTGTGGTACTCCGATATTACCCGAGAATACAATGGATCACGCATTCTCTATGTTCCCAAATTCCCAAATTGGAATGTTTTTTTCAGGTACGAACGAATTTACTGGAGACAAATTCCGGTGATCCCATTTTTACACAGCACTTACAGGAGAGTTTTATGTTAATCACGTCAAAAGCCTTTGACATGTCGATATATATCGACTGCATCATCCATTGTGAAGTTCGAGAGACGAATTCTGCTAAGGTTAGTTGATCGCTTTTTTGAAAAGCCTTCTAACCAAGGATACAATTGGTCATAAATTTGCACAAAAAATTTCTATCCCGACCGATTTGACTCAAACCGTTTGCGGGCTCATTCAAGCAGTGCCATACACGATGCAAATCGTATTCACAGCGACAGAATTTCATGGCATTTGTGCAAATGTGGTGTGACGTAAGGCCTGCTTCACACAACAAACCGGGAAACTTGATAATTGATTTGAGTTTAATAATTTATTTTACCGTCCAGAGCTCTAATAGTTTGTACGGTTGTCCGGTAAAAATATTCGGTTAATCGGCTAAAATTACAGAACTTTCGGTTGAAATTACCGAACATTCAGTTGAAGTTACCGTACTTTCGGATAAAACTACCAACCTTTCGGTAAAAATTACCGAATCGTCAGTAACGAAAACAGCAAATTGTTAACCAGTCAGTTTTTTTCGTTAAAAATTCAGTTCTTCGGCTAATAACGGTAATAACTACTACCGAGCTCCAGTTACTTTTGCAGATTCGAGTTTCGGTGATTCTAGTATTTCCGGCAACCCTGCTCGGGGGGACACGACGACGTTTCGAAACAAACGAAAAAATCCTCCAGCTCCAGCAACCGCACCGAACCGAAGTCCAGTCATCAGCTCGCAGCAAGCATCGTATTTTTACGCAAAGTTCAGCACTTGAAATTTTCCAGCTGTACCTCGCTCGCGCTGCTGCTTTTGCTGTTCTCGGTTCTCCGGTCCTTGTGCTGTGTTTTGTTGTGTGAGCGCGGTGTTTCTTCTTTTTTTTTGGTGTCCGCTGTTCGACAAACATAACAGAGGAAACTACACACACACAAATGACTAGACATGACCCTTCGCATCGTCATCCTGTTGGATTTCTTTCCTTGTGTTGTGTTGCTATATTGCCTTTGCTAATCGGATTGTACACATTGTACAACGGGATGTCTCTCTAGTTTCGTGTGTGGATTGCTAGGATCATCACGTTTCTTTGATGGTGTTTCTCTTCTCTTCCCTCTCTGTTTCGCATCCCAGCTGGTTGACCGACTGACGACTGTAAACACTGTAAACCTAATATCTGCTTTGGGTGTATTGCAGTTTTAGGATTCCGTCTGCATTAATGCTGTTTGATGGTATGGGGTGACCCATTCTCCCCATTCTACTCTATACACATCAAGAGACACCCATCCAGGCGCTGCTCGTTCGTCCTGCACAGGGATGCGTATTTTTGTTTCCCTCTCGCTCTCAGCCTTGCCACAGGTGTATGAGTGTTTTCCCTTTTTTATTTTGTTTATAAAAATCAGTACAACCCACACATACCCAACGAAACCGTTTACACCGAAATAATACAGTAGCGTTCCCGTTTTCGGGTTTTGTATTTTGATTCCCGTTTCATCACACACCCACCGTGGCCCACACAACAACTGATTGACTGGGCCCTTGCCTCGGCCGACGACGGCCGGGAAAAGACCCTTTAAATCGGATGGTGGTTAGGGTCGTCCTGTCCCGTTCTGGCACGGATGGACCATCATCCGTCGTCCCTTAAATGCCCATCCGCCTGTTTCGTTCCGTTCGCGCTGTGCTGAGCACGGGTGGTGGCCGGCTGATTTAGGTATAGGGCAGTTTACTTGTTTGCGGTTCTTCACGGCTGTTTCGCCGCCCGAAACCAGAGAACCGCCATATGATTTTTTCACCCGCAGCAGGTCGAAGTGTGTCCAAATTAGCTACAGTGCTTTGGTGAGAAAATTGCTTAAAGAAAACTGATCCGTAAAATTTCTGTAATTTATACCTACTTTCTTAACATCGCAAGCAACAAAAAGTCGCATAAAATAGGTACGTACAACATTACTCAGCCCCTTGATTGATCTGAAGTACGTTCTATGCAGGTTAAAAATTTAAGTTCTTATTGATACTTTCAAGTTCCAAAACAAATCTAAATCACTTTCGGTTGCGCAAGCGAACGACAGACAGAAGAATTACCTTTAACCTTTAACCTTTACACTAATGTTCAGAAAAAGCAAAGTAAGTTTGGCACTGACTAAAGTACTGTAGCTAGATTTAAATAGAATTACAAATCTGTACCAACACGTGAAAAGGATGTATCTCCAAATATGGCGAATCGAGAAAAACGCGTTTGAAGAAAATACAACCTATTTTAAATCGCTAATTAAAAATCACTTGAAATGTTTGCATTTAATGACAGACAAACGATGTTTAGAAGCATCCTCTATATGGTAGAATAGAGGAATATCAATTTTAATGGAAAAACAACGCGTTATCGTAGATAGAACCTAGTTCACGTAATATTTTGTCTCTTTTGTTTATACACCCTTTGCTATTTTCTCATTTCTAGCTTTACACACAAAAAAAAGCATAGTAAAATTACTAGATCCGTGGTTTAAATGAACAACACGCAACCATATTTTTGAGTCAATAATGTTTTGTTCTTGAAATTACTACGCGCATTGTAATTTTACTATGTGTTAATTTTTGCTGCGCATAGTAGTTTCGACTGCATTCGTAGTAAAACTGTCAATGATTGAATGAATTCTTTTTCTTCGTGCATTGTAAAAGTACAATTTTCCATTATAAAAATAACACATTAAAATAAGTATCGTAGCATGGTATACAATTCAAAATTACCATGATGCATGATTTAAAGGCCTCAAAATAAAATTCATTTGTTACCAATACAACATTTTATTTCCCCAATTTTTATTTTTCAACTTATTTTATACGACCACGGTCGGGGTCGGAGGAAATTGAGATCACATCGAAGACTACACCTAGAGCCTGAAATGAAAAAAGGAAAACAAGAAAAAAAATAATTTTAGGAAATAGAAAAACTGTTCAGGTTGCTTATTCAATAAGCAGTAGATTGACTTATCAAAAAACACAATTTCACTCACCTGAAAGACTGCATCCAACGGCCCGGCAGATGTAAGAATCCTTCGTCCCAGTGTTCCCCAACGTTGGCCAATTGACGAAATCTTTACTGGTTACACCATCCAGGGACGTTCCCACGGTTGGGGAACTCGTGAACAGCATTCGCCGACACTTAACAAATTGAGAAAAAAAAAACAGTAAATCTATCTTGCACACATAGGTATGGAAAAACGGGAAAAAATAACACAATCTCACTTACCTGAAAACATACATTTTTCGACCATGTTGTCCGGCTCCGGGTGCGTATCGGTTTAAAGGCTCGTTGAGGCCATGCCCGGCTGTCGTCGATCAATCTGGACTTCACGCGCGAAAGACGATGACCATGCGCATAGTAATTGCAAGAACACGAATAGTGCAATATCTAAATATCATGCGCATGGTAATTTAGACACGAGGAAATTACTATGAGCTGTCAAAGTTCACAAAGTAAAAATACTATGTCGTAGTACTTTATCCCAGATTTCTGGTAGAAAATACTAAATCGTGGTTGAAAATACTAGATCGTGGACATAGTAAAATTATCATGATCCTGTATTTGAAAAACCCATGCAATTTTTTTCCGTGTAGTTTTAAGCTCGCGTTCATTTGTAACTATGTTTTTATGTTGAATAAAGTGTCAAATCTTTACCAAAACATAAAAAGCATCTATCTCCATATATGGCGTATCAAGAAAAACGCGTTTGAAAAAAATACAACCTATTTTAAATCCCTAATTAAAAATCACTTCAAATTTTTGGTTTTTATGAAAGACAAACGATTTTTAAGAAGCATCCCATGTTAGAATAGAGGAATATCAATGTTCATGAAAAAAACAACGCGCTATCGTAGATAGCACCTAGCTCACGTAATATTTTGTCTAACCTGTTTATACACCCTTTGCCATTTTCTTATTTTTAGCTTTAGTTATAAGCTCGCATACATTTGCAACTATGTTTTTATGTTGAATAAAGAGTCGAATTAATTATTTTGAGTTTATTTGCGGAATAGTAGCGAAAAATTGTTCCGGAGTAAAGGGTGTATACACATGCCATGGCAGTTCTGGTTTTAGAATGTTTATAGATCCTTTACTCAAATTGAGTTTTCAATGTAACGGAATATTATTTTCTCAAAAGGGTTTTACCGTTAAGTAGGGCAACTGTTGGCCTATCATGAGGTACTGAAAATGGTTTTTGTTTACTTTTGGAGATAGATCCTTTTCACGTGTTGGTACAGAAATCGTAATTTAACTAGACTTTGCTAATTCTACCACTTTCTTTTGTTACCTTCCGCAGACCACATTCACTCGACTGTTTATGTTTACACCTTTTGCGCGCTTTTGGAATAGACCCATAAGTTTATGGTGATCCATAAACTTATGTTGTCTTTCGCTGTCGGTTGACAGCAAGTAGCAAGGTCGATATTAGTGAAGTGAAAAATGACTCTCTGCGATCAGCAATGCAACCAGATTGCTTAAAATCAGATGGCGTTTTTAGAAGAATTGTTCAATAAGAGAAGCAGTAAATCTTGTAGCTGGCAACGGTTCGCATGCGTTGAGAGCAAAAATTTGGCGCTTACTTGCATTCTTTCAGTATGTACGAATAAGGTGTCGAATATCGTTCAATTCGTATAGTTCTTATCGCTTAAGCCAGAAGTTGAAAATATGTATGTACATTGCCTCAACTTTGGTAGGTATATGCTGTTTTTTCGAATTTCATACGAGCTTTCCATCATGTATATGAAACGTATAACAAATTTGTTGAGAAATATACCTACAAAAATGTTTGCTGGACTGATTTTTTAGCATACTTACAGGCGCATCTACCCAACCTGACAGGCAGCCAGCCAGGAAGAAGGCATCTCAATGCACTTTTTGTGACTTAGTTAATTCGGTTTTGAGTACTTTTATGCCCTTTTTGAGAGTTAAGTCCCTTACAACGTACTACACACAAACCACTTTTGGAACTTTCAAGTTTATTATAATGAGTACATATCGTTCACTCAAAAAAAATGGGTAGTCTTTTCTCTTTGTCAGCCAGTATGCCAGTATGCCAGTAACTTCCAAAGCCTTCATTCAAGTGAATATGTGACTTTTATTTGCTTGGGACCGCGTAAAAATTTATGTCTGGAAACGCCCAAATTCAGCATTCTACATCTTAAAAACCTTTTAACCAAATGTTTAAAGTTTAATTCCTTTGAGCTACTGAAAGTGTTGTGTGACTTTTGTAGAATACGATTTCATTATTAAATTTATTTCATTTGAGTTATGGTTCTTTATAATGCTTTAAATTTATTTTTTTCAGAAGATTCTTAGTAATGGTTTTCTAGATTACAATGAAATTAGCAATTGCAAGAATTTATTTATGAATCATCAACTATCTACTGAAAATCTACTTAAGTTAAACATGAATTTGGTGTCCAAATACCTTAAAATTAGTCATATTAAAAGAAGGTTCTGAAGACACTCGTTAGCTTCTATTAAGTTTGAATGGAATGTCAAACAATCTTTATATAACCCTCATAAAGAAAGAAGGCTGTTAAGGCACTCGTGCTTCAATGAAAAAAAAACATCTTCAAAAAAGATATGTATAAAAATGAATTTTTGTCTGCCTGTCTGCCTGTATGTTGCCTATAGATTCAGAAACAACCTATTTGCGTAAAACTTGCCAAGAAGGGTCTTTAAGGGCCGGAGAAGGTTCCTATAATAGTTTGAGACTCCTCACAGTCCCTGCAAAGGGTGAGAGGGCCTGTTAACCCTTTAATGCATAGTGTTGTTTTAAAACAACACTAATCTAAATCCAAATATCTCGGAAATGCGCGGAATTTTTTTAAAGATGTATGAACAAAAAATGTTCTTGAGATTAAAAGGAATTAGCACATGGTATTTTTTATTACGGTATTTCATTGTTTTTGTGAGATATCGAACAAAGTAGGCGGAAAAAATTCAAAATTCAAATTTATTTATTTTTTCGAAAAAAGTAGTTTTTGGAAAATTGCTGATATTTCTTCAGATCTATCGCAAATTCTATCAAATTTTTTAACCTCAATCAATTACAAACACCTTCCTGCACCCAATTGAGAAGGTTTTGAAGAAATTTGCAAAATCGTATTGGAATGAATTAAGAATTTCAAAAAATATTTTTCAAGTTTGATGGGCCATAACTTTTACAATACTCAAAAGAACGACTTCAAACCTCTTGAGTTGTGTTATTCGAATTAAAATGTTATTATTTCACTGAATCAATAACTGATATTCCCATTTAAAAAAAAGTCATGCATTAAAGGGTTAAACAACAAAAACATGTTTGAATAACTCGAGAACCGATTATGCAAACAAGGTTGTCGAAAAAAATTCTGTATTTTTGACTGTACAAATTCTATTTTTTTGTGATTTTACTAGAAAATCTGTGGCAGTTTTCTGTGGCGCTATTTTATCAATTTTATTGAAATTTCATATCAAACACCAACAAAAAGCGTTAGCTTTAACAAAATTCTTAAGAAAAATCGATTATGATTAACAAGATCATCAAGTTTTCAAGCATTAGTGTAAGAAATTCAATATAAATATTTGCATACAAATGTACATTATTGTACATTCAGAAAAAAATAAACAGATTAAAAAATTCTATGAAATCTGGGAAAAATTTCAAAATTCTGTGATCTGTGACACAGATTCTGTGATAAAAATTTGCTCAAAATTCAGTGAAATTACAGATTTTTCTCTGATTTCGGTAACCATGCATGCAAATGGAACCAAAATTCGTATGGTAGTGTATTTGGTTACGATAAATGTTTCTAAAATGGTTTGGTACCTTTCCTTTCTTCCAATGGGAAAAGAGGAAGCGGGGAGGGGAGCTCCCATACAATTTTTCGCACAAATCGAGAAGTAATCAAGCAAACGGATCCACATTTGGCATACTGTGGTATAGAGGTAGGAAAATATATTTTTAAGATGGTTTGAGACTCCTCCCTTTTTCAAGTGTGGAGATAGAAAAGGGGTAGGGGCCTCCCATACAATTTTTTTTTGCAAAATTCGAGAATTAATCAAGCAAATGGAACCAAATTTTTCATGGGTGGTTATTTGGGTACGAGAAATGTTTCTATGATTATTTGGGACTCTACCCTCTTCGATTGGGGAGATACAAAGGGATACAATTTTACATAGGAAGGTATAAGGTTACGAGTCAAGTTTCTACGATGTTTGAGACCCATCTGTCCTTCCACGGGGGGGATAACAAGGGGGAAGGGGTCTCCTATCCAGTTTGATGCATTACTTGAGAACTAATCGAACAAAAAAACCAAGTTTATCATGGAAGTATATTCGAGTATGAGAAATGGTTTTAAATGTTTCGCGAGCCCTTCCCCTATCAAACGGGAAAAGGGGAAGGAGGAGGGAGGTTATCATACAATATTTTTGGATCACTCGGAACTTAGGGTATTTGAGCAGATTTTTTTCGATTTTTTCGATAAGAAGGGGGAGGGGAGCTCCCATACAATTTTTTTAAAGAACTAGAGTGCTAACTCAGCAGATGGTAAAAATTTGGGAAGATTATTGAAATACAAGAAATCTAGCGTAACATTAAAAAGGGCGAAACTAGCAGTTAGCTCGAAACGAGAAAAACGCGTTTGAAAATTCGGAACACCTATTCAAATCCTATTTATAAAATCGACCACTTTTTGTTCAACAAAATCAAAAAATGTGCATTATATTCACTTATTGTTCGATGGTTATCAAGAACTTCAACTTTTTTCGCGTAATTTCAGAGATTTTCGAGTTTCGCCTTATTATTGTTTTCGATTTCAGTTACGCCTGCAAGTTTCGCCCAATTGATCGGCCGTTTTTGTTTTGGTTTTGAAGTTACGCCCAATCATCCTACACGCAAAAACTAATTAGGCCGTTTTGTCACACACGGTCAATTCAGTTACGCCTTTTGGCTCTACACGAATAGAAAAATTCACTCCATTTTGAATAGGCGTAACTTCACGTTCCAACGAAAATGCATCACCAGGAAGTTTCGCCCAATTGAATTTTATCAATTTTTTGAAAGTTTTAAGTAATTTTAAGATGAAACCGCGTTTGATAGGTAAAGTGCAACCGCGTGCATCCGGAATGACTGTTAACTCGATTTGTTTACATTTGGCAGTTTCGCCCTTTTGAAATGTTACGCTAGAAATATTTCTAAAATGATTTGGTTCCCCTCGCTATATAGGAAAGAGAAGTGAGGTGCCATATTTACATTTGTTTTCATATATATTTTTTTTAAACGAACACACACCAGGCTTCATTTTGCTCATCTTGAACAAAAGGAGACAGTGAACTTTTTCGCTCCGAATAATTGTGAGCTTATTTTTAATGAGCATTTCATCCTCAGCTGCTGAGAGAGCAGGGAGAAATTTTTTCTCAAACGAATGATCACTCTTCTACTGACAGAGCATTGTTGGTGTGTGACTCTGAAAACAAAACAAAAAAATTACATATGAAATTTGGTCGTTTCACTAAATCACGTGGACAGCTTTAATGTGTGATTTGACCGTCCTCTTTCTACGTGGAATTATGGAATATTGGCCTCAGAATTTGTCAACCTGCTTTATTGTTGGGGACGTTTAATAATTCTGGCATGCTTTTATATCTGATTTTGTAAACAAAGAGGTAATTAAAGATTTACACATTTGTTTCACATTATTTTCAGCATTTTAGCATTTACAACTTTGCTCGGTCGTTTATTTCTCAGCCAGTTACTGAGAAGCTAACGAAAATTTCTCCCTGCGAAAATGAGATTGGGTGACTGCGTGATTGAAATGATCTCCAACAAAATGTGGGTTGCTTGATCGTTTAAAGTGCGAGAAAACATGTTTCTCCCAGGCGTTTGACAAGGAGATGAGAAAAAGTGAGCAAAAATCAAGAGAATCGCAGAAGCCTGACACACACACATATAGCATCTCAGTGAAACTTCATGCTTCTTTGAAGAGATCTAAATTCTACTTAAGACTAAGCGTACATCTTTCAAGGATATAATGGCTAGCATTTTACTAATGCTAACACAACCAACCACAGAAAGAGTACTATGTTTGCCGTGACCAAGACTTGATCTCATGACCTCTGGCTTAGAAGACTTGAACGCTATCCTCTAGGCCACGGTCGGCGGCGATAAAATTTAACCAAATTTTACCAGGGAGAGTATAAATGTACGAGAAATGATTGTATGGTTTTTTAATAAAACCTTTTTCACCTTCCAGTGGGGAATTTTTTGTATAATTTGAGCACTTATCCAACAAATGGAACCAAATTTGGAAGAAATAATATTCGAGTACGAAAAACGTTTCTATTTTTTATGGAACGATTCCATACTGTATAGAGCCGCTAAAGGGGGGGGGGGGGGGCTGATTATCGCATAGTTTTTAAAACTTTTCGAGCAATAGAAACATTTTTCAAATATTTTACATCAGATTTTTTTTTTTAAGATTCCTTCTTTCAGAGGAGAAACGGTAAGAAGGAAAGTATGTATAGCTCCTAAACTTATCAAGCAAATGGAGCCATATGTGGAATGTGATGTTATTTGGTTACAAAAAATGTTGCTATCGCATTTCGTGGACCCTCCCCACATTGCAGGGGAGAAAGACAAATAAAAACTTGTAATATTTTAAATCTTATATTATTGAAAAAAAAATCAGTTCAAGTTTTATAAAAAATAATAATAATAAAGATTATCTAATCTTCTTTGAATTCCAGTAAAAATTTGATGTGAAAGCTCTCATTGTAAAGATATCGAAAATTTATTTATAATGAAATTATGTTCACACAATTTGTAGATTTTTAGAAGGTATAGCAAAACACATCCGTTCAGCTAGTAATCCTTATAATAAAAGAAGGCTTTGAAGACATTCGTTGGGCAAAATGCATATCAATTGAATGTCCCTTATAAAAATTAAAATTAAATTTGAATTAATTGGTCAACATCTTGTATGCAACAAAATTGCATACAATCTAAATTGAACAGAATCGTATGATGAAGAACATTAAAAAAATCTCATCTTCCACAAAATAAAACAACAAATTGATATTTGTTCCGGCTCAATTTTCTCTCGAAATCTCCTGTAGTAAGGTACTTTTATCTTAACAGTGTTTTATAAGTGCTTAATTAAAATATTTCAAAATGATTGCTAGCGCAGATTTATTGCTTACTTGAAGAATTTTATAACACTAAAATTGTTTATTGGTTTTGCAACGAAAACTCAAAACGACCAATTTTCGATTACATTGAAGGTTTCTTAGAGAAGAATAGGAATGGCTTTCTGCATCCTTAATTCAGCCTTTACTCCAATAATGAGTTCTCCATATTTCGACGCTATTGGCATAAGATGTGAACTCTATGGGCGCTGATACGATTTGTGATCATTCTTTTTGTCCTCCCAGCGCAAAAGCATGGCATATTTCTGAAGGCAACAAAATAAAAATGCCCCCCCCCCCCCCATCACAAGACAAATGAAGATGAAAAGAAAACACCGGTAAAACTATGAAAATGAACTTTCGTTTGGTAACCGACTCAGATGGTGCACTGGGTAAGATATCGGACTGGCAAGCCGAAATGAGATGTTGCAGTGAGTTCGATTCTCAATATTTTTTTTTTTGGGATGAATTATTCAATAGGGTGAAAATTTCATAAAATGTTTTTCTCGTTTCGCTGGAATATAGTGGCCATGCATCATTTTGCCCGAGAGCTTGACTCTTTGTGCCAGTAATGCTTTTCCAATTATATCATCTTTGACGAAGTACAGTTTTCAGGGCATTTTTTGGAAAAATATTTAGCTCCGAATTGCATTGAAATTTTGCAACCTCTTCTGTGGGTGTAGCACTTAGGAAAATCTCTAAGATTGAAATCGGAATAGGACCTACAAACACTCTCAGTGAACCTTCATGATTCTTTGAAGAGATCTAATTTATTGAACACTAAAACGTACATCTTTCAAGGATATTATGGCTAGCATCTTTCAAATGTTAAAACCACCAGCCTCCAGAAAGAGTACTATGTATGTAGTGACCAAGATTCGATCTAATGACCGCTGGCTTAGAAGACATAAACGCTACCTTCTAGGCCACACTCGGTGGCTAAAATACAGCTACAGAGCCTTCTAGAATGAATAATTTCAGTTTTCTTTTCTGTTCGTAAATAAAATTGTTACAACTTACAATATGTCATTTAAAGGGTTAATCATCGCCAAAGGTGTAACATACACTCTTCAAAAAGAACAGGTTATCTCTTCAACTTTATTACCACTTTTACAATTTCCCTTAAAATTTTTAAGATAACAACTGCTCAGACACAGCCACCTCAACACCTTGTTGCGGCGCGCTCAACATTTGTGACCATATGTTTTGGGACGACCCCAAAATTAAAAAAAAAATCAAAACCCTAAGAATACAAAACGCTCGTTTTGGGGGAATCAATTTCGCTTGCTTGTCAAAAGTCTTTTCCTCTGTTGTTTACATTCGGTGTCGGCTCGAGCCGGACTGAACAAATACCTACCTACAATCGAAAACCAAGAGAGGTAACTGATCCCTGAATTTAAACATAGGCCGGTAGGGATACCTGCTGTTGCATATGTAACCGAAATAAACATTGGAAAAACCCGGAGAAGAAGCAAACTCGAAGTACCAAACAGCAACAAAAAGAAGAAAAAGAACGATCTTGTGTGTGCACCAGTTGGAAATTCATCATGTCTCAACTCAACAGCATCCAGTTTTGGAGAAGAAGAGGGAAAATGCGTGTTCCATTCTTGTTTTGAATGGTGTCTGTTTTTACTGACTTTTCGTTGTTGGGTTTCTCTGAAATAATTTGTTTTCGGGTTCTTTTTTCAATTTCCCAATTCAACATTCGTAGGACTCGTTTGAAATTGACTTGTGTGCGTGTGAGTTTCACGGTTACATTTTCTTTCTTCAGTTTCTTATGTTGACTTAACTATAGAGGAACCCTAACGATCAGCTGAGAAAGATTTTTTCAGCTTTACAATAAGAATAATCACAGTTCATTCTCATCGAATTTGATACCGATGCCGATTTCTATTTCTGGAAGATGATGGATCCCATTCATTTCAAGCCGCACTTCCGCCGACCTTCGCGGGTTCACGTTGTGCGCCGCATTTTGCTAATGAATCCATCAGGTAGACACTACCTACAACTTTGTTGTATGCACGAACGATATACAAATCGAGAATACAATCAACTCAACAACCCAAGCCGGTTCATGTCCAGCCAGGAGAACCGAGAAATTACGCAGTACTTTTTCCGACGATTTCTCCTCCTACAAATTCTCCGACTTGGTCGTCGTTGTCGTTTTCGTGTCACGTCCACGTCGTTGATACCTTCCTTACCTCTCCAGTTATTTAGTGATATTTGTCGAGCGAGGCTCTTGACCGGAGCAGTGCTCGCGGAATCGACGACCGCGAATGTGAATGACTTAACTCTCTGCGATTTGGACTGACTGTTGGCCGGCTGCTTTTGGCACCTTCCCCCAACCTGAATGATATCCGTACTTGCAAAAACGTTGTTGTAGGATTGTTGTTATTGAATTACGATATGGGCACCGGGCAAATAATTGTTTGCTGCACTTGTTTGTGCTTAGGTGGTACTTTGTACGTTGTATGAATGTAGTCACCGAACACTCACTTGTGAACTGTTAAGTGATGAAAAACTGATAACTACCATAGGCGACATTTTGGCGGGAGTTCGCTTATCGGGTACCTAGTTTTTTTTTTCGTGGAAGGGTTTGTGTGGTTATAGTTTTGAAACACTTGACGACGACAAGGTATTCGTTTTAGATGAAATGTTCTGATAGGAGGTTTTTGACCTACTATAGTGTCTCTGGATTTTTTTAGAATCCTTTTAGAATAAATTAATCTATATATATAAAAATGAATTTCTGTCTGTCTGTCTGTCTGTCTGTCTGTCTGTCTGTCTGTCTGTCTGTCTGTTCCCTATAGACTCGGAAACTACTGAACCGATTTGCGTGAAACTTAGCAGGTGAGGGTATTGGAGGCCGGGGAAGGTTCCTATTATGGTTTGAGACCCCTCCCTCTCTCGATAAGGGAGGGAGGGGCCTCCCAAACAAAAGACAATTTTTTGCATAACTCAAGCACCCATCAAGCAAATGGTATCAAAATTGGCATTGGGTGGTATTTGGGTACGAAGAATATTCCTATGAACATTAGGTACCCCTCCCTCCTCTTAGTGGGGTTGTAGGAAGGGGGGAGGGGGGCCACCTTACAATTTTTTATATAACTCGAGAACTAATCAAGATATTGGGACCAAATTTGGCACGGGAAGGTATTGGGATACGAAAACTATTTCAATGATTATTTGAGACCCCTCCCCCTTTTTTGTAGAAAGGGGGAGGGGGCCTCTTTCATATTTTTTACATAACTCAAAAACTATTAAAGCAAATGCAACCAAATTTGGCATGGGAGGGTATTTGGATACGAAATATATTTCTATGATTATTTGAGACCCATTTTTCTTTCCAGTAGGGAGAAATAAAGGGGGGAGGGGCCTCTTTTATAATTTTTTACACAACTCAAAAACTAATTAAGCAAATGGAACCAAATTTGGCATGGGCGGGATTTAGGAACGTGACAGGTTCTAATGATTGTTTGAGAACCCTTCCTTTTTCCACAGGGGAGAAAGAAAAGAGGGAGGGGAGTTTCATACAATTTTTACACCATAACTCAAAAACTACAACAGTAAATGGAACCAAATTTGGCATGGAACGATATTTGGGTACGAGAAATGCTTCTTTGAATATTTGGTATCCCTCACTCCTTCAAAAAAGGTGGATGAAAAGGGGAAGGAAAGGTCTCCCTTACAATTTTCAGTATAACTTGAGAGTTAATCGAGCATATTGAACCATATTTGGCATATTCTATCATAATTTGAAGCCCCACCTTTTTCTCAGTGGAAAGATATTAAGAGGGAAAGGGGAGCTTCCATATATTTTTTTTTTTGCATAACTCGAGAATTTATCGAGCAAATGAAACCAAATTTGGCATCAAAAAGTATTTGAGTACGAAAAAATCTTTTTCTATGTGAAACAATTCATTTCTTGCAGTAGGATGATAGAATTGGGAATAAAGGAAGGAAAGAGGAGGCTTACATTTAACTTTTTTTTTTAGAAAACCCGAGAAATGGACAAAACTTAGCATAAAAAATCATTTTGGTATGATTGTATGATTATCTAACACACCATCCTCCTTTCAGTGAGTAGGTACATAGGAGGAGGGAGGAGAGCCCAATACAATAGTGTTAGCATATGTTCTTAATTTATGCTAACGAAGCCAACAAATGGAAACAAATATGGCATGGAAAGGTACTTGGTTACGAGATATCTTTCTACGATTGTTATAGATCCTTACGCTTTACAGTGTAGATAGGGGAAGAAAGGAGGAGGGTCCGTATAAATTTTGATGTAAAGCTTAAAAACTTATCAACTAATGGAACTATATTTGATATTAGAGGGTTTTTGGGAACGAAAAAAGTAGGTATGATTATTAAAAATCACGACCTCCATTCAGCAGGGGGTGAAGGTAAGGACAGGGGAGACTCTCTTATCAGTTTTTCAACATAAATCCAGAACATATCAAGATAAATCAACCATACTTTATAAGTTCGATTGTTGTACGATTAATTTGAGACCGTCCAGACAGCTTCAAATCATCAGATCTTTAATACAAATTTATAGAGCAAGATTTAGAATATTCGTTTATGTTATCTTTGTGTTGCAGCTCGAAACTCCAGCTGCAGCTCTCATTTAATAGCAGTAGCATATAAATTATGTTATAATTTGATTTAAAGTAATGCCAATTAAAACAAAAAACATTTGATTTCTTTTTGAAAATATCATTTGATTTTGAAAGGTGTAGCAAAGCACACCGGGTCAGCTAGTCTATATATATATAAATGAATTTCTGTCTGTCTGTCTGTCTGTCTGTCTGTCTGTCTGTTCCCTATAGACTCGAAAACTACTGGACCGATTTGCGTAAAACTTGGGAAATGGAGGTATTGGAGGCAGGGGAAGGTTCCTATTATGGTTTGAGACCCCTCCCTCTCTCATGAAGGGAGGGAGGGGCCTCCCAAACAAAAGACGATTTTTTGCATAACTTAAGAACCAATCAAGCAAATGGTATCAAGTTTGGCATGGAGTGGTATTTGGGAACGAGGAATATTTCTATGAATATAAGGTACCCCTCCCTCCTCTCAGTGGGGTGATAAGAAGGGGGGAGGGGGGCTACCTTACAATTTTTCATATATCTCAAAAACTAATCAAGATATTGGGACCAAATTTTGCATAGGAAAGTATTTGGATACGAAAAAAATTTCAATGATTATTCGAGACCCCTCCCTCTTTCCAGTAGAAAAGGGGAGGGGGCCTCTTTTATAATTTTTTACATAACTCAAAAATTAACAAAGCAAATAGAACCAAATTTGGCATGGGAGGGTTTTTGGATACGAAATATTTGTCTATGATTATTTGAGAACCCTCTCCCTTTCCAGAAGGAAGATATAAAAGGGGGAGGGGTCCTCTTATAATTTTTTACAGCACTGAAAAACTAATTGAGGGAATGGAACCAAATTTGGCATGGGAGGATATTTGGATACGTAAAATGTTTCTATGATCATTTGAGACCCCTCCCTCTTTGCAGTAGAAACATATATTGGAGAGAGGGGACCTCTTTTTATAATTTTTTGAATAACTCAAAAACTTATAAAGCAAATGGAACCAAATATGGCATGCAAGGGTATTTGAGAACGAGACATTTTATTTTGATTGTTTGAGACCTCTTCCTTCTTCCAGTGGAAAGAAAGGAAAGAGGGAGGGGAGTTTCATACAATTTTGGCTGCATAACTCGAGAACTACAACAGCAAATGACTCCCTTCGGGCCCGAGGAAAACCACCTAACGTTCCAGTGAGAGATGAGCTAGCTGTGCTAGATTTGGACTACATGTTCGAAATCTATCTTTTTCTAAAAGCTATCGAACTTCGTATATAGTTCTTTTTATTTTTCATGTTTCCCTTTCTATCTTCTTTTTCTTTAAACTAAAAGTGTTATGCTAAGCAAACAATTGTAAAAACAAAAAGAGTTTGGCTCCTTAAAACCTGAAGGTACGAGCCGTTTCAAATAAAGAATTACAAAAAAAATGGAACCAAATTTGGCATGGAACGATATTTGGTAGTGAGGTAGGGAGGAGGGGTCTCCCTTACAGTTTTCAGTATAACGGGGGGGTCTATATGGCATGGAAAAGTATTTGGTTACGTGATATATTTCTACGATTGTTATAGACCCTTACGCTTTACAGTGTAGAAAGGGAAAAAAAGAGGGGGGGGGGCTCAATATGAATTTTGATGTAAAGCTTGAAAACTTATCAACCAATGGAACTATAGTTGATATAAGAGGATTTGATTATATGAGAGGTATGATTATTAAAGATCACAACCTCCATTCCGCAGGGGGTGATGAAAAGGACAGCGGGGCTTTCTTTTCGGTTTCTTAGCATGAATTCAGAATATATCAAGCAAAACTAACCATATTTTATAAGTAAGATTGTTCGCGTAAGATTAATTTGAAACTCTCCCAGCTCAGCGT
>NC_073692.1:147448837-147473837 GCF_029784155.1 Uranotaenia lowii
GCTTAGCTTAGCTTATTTGACTACTCATATCCACCTTAAATCATTAAGCCAGCCCGAAATGCTTCAATTAGTCTTCAACAATACCACAATTTTCTCATGGTTTAATGAAAATATAAAACTATATTGTGTCAAATCATTCAATGCATTTCGAATTTCATGATCGGTGGCGTGGCTAAGTAGAACGAGTTCCACATCGCCAATGGTTGCTACTTAGTGATTGATCGAGGCCATCAATTTTGTACAAGGGCCAAAAGAATGCAGCTGGGATTAGCAACTCATTCTCAATGTACAAAACTCATGCTCTCCCTTTCAAAAATGATCAATAACGGCGCCGGCCACGTCCTAGTAGTCAAAGGGGAATAAAGGCAGGATTGTTAGTAAGATACTTTTTAGGATCAATCATAAATCTGTTTTTCCAGTTTTCTTCAAAAGCTTGTTTGGAAAAATTCTGAACAATGATAAGTCAGTATCACCAGCTATAGAAACCGTCTATACGTCTGCGAATCTATATTCAAGTATCTTAAGAAGGGTTGTGTTTGTAAGGGAGAGGTTTGGATCAGGAGCCATTTTTGGAAAATGGTGCGATCTTCGTTTTACCTACACCTCCTATGCTCCTAGACATTTCCTGAGGAAACTCCTATTAACATCTACGAGGCGTTATTAGTTTTAAAATTTAAAAAGAAATCTGAACACTCAAATAATTTGAAAATAATCTCTAACACATCATTGATTTTCAATACGACTCTTGGACCAAAGAATGGTTTTTGTTAGTTGGCGAAAGGTAAACATCCATTTTGGTATGGTGCGATCTTTTGTGAGTAATGTACATTTAAAAGTTTATTCTAAATTTCTAACTTATTTCCCTTTCTGTTATACCTGTGCAATTCTCTAATTTATAGAACGGCTTTTGAGATTTTATTTAACTCACCAACTATATCAATATCCTAAATCTTCACGATCAGTTTTGTATTCAAAAATTATATAACACTTTTATATGATAAACATAGTTTAAAGCTTTGGTATGAAACTTTAAAAAAATTGAAAATTCTGAATATATTCTTTTGTGTTAAGGATAGAACCGTTCTATAAATTGTTGAATTTGTTTCTAATCTTTGCCTCATAGCAATCAAATTCTATTATTATTCCAGAATAACAATCATTAAAAATGCAATCTCAGTAAACGTTGAAATACCGTACTTGAGAGGAGGATTAATTATTATTATTAACATTTTAAATATTTCAATAAATCATTTTAAATTTGGAACTAATCCTCGTCTAAATATTTTTTCGATTGTTTAGTAGCTCGATAGTTCTACTTTTGCATGCTTGATTGATTTAATTATTGATTGACTAAATGAACCATCGAAACGTAGCAAACTTTACTAAATGTTTGCAGAAAAATATTGGTTTATTATTTTGATAAAGTTATATCGAATACTGAAATTAAAGTTGTACACAAAATCTTGCAAATTATTGAGAAATTTTGCCTATTTAAATTCCAATCAAAATAAATTTTAAAAAATATTCTGGTGCAGCTTAAATGAACTAACGACAGAACATTAATGAAACAAATAATGTCACATTTTCTGCAAAGCAAAAATGACACTTTGCATATAAATAACCTGTTGTTGTAACTGAATTTAAACAAACGTTCTGCAAAATGCATTTCGCGGAATCGATGAATTTTAAGAAAACCCCCAAAGGAACGGACTCACCAAAGATTTATCAAACGTCGATCTCCGCCGATGGACAAGAGATCTGGGAAACTCCATCGCTGTCCTGTGGTAGGCAACCAGGAATCGATGCTTCTCCAACTTTTGGGAGAGGTTAACGAAGGTATCCTGTTCAAACTGCAGTCACTTAATCACATCTTGTGAAACAATTTTTTAGAACTACACCAAATTCATAAAATAATTTACATTTTGAAACATTTGAAATTCTACAGTATTCCGCTGTCAAAAAACGTGTTAGCTCTGATCGCTCACAGCCTACCAAGTCCTTTTTATTGTGGATTTCATTTGTGTACATTAAGAACCACTAAGCATTTTTTTAAACGAAAAAGTTTTTTTTTGTAAATTTTTTATTTGAAACGGCTCCTACCTTGAGGCTTAGAAAAGCCAAACTCGTTTTGTGTGTTTACAATTGTTTGCTCAAGTTTAGATCATCAGTTTTTGAATTGAACAGGAAATACAGTATGCCCAAAAATTTTTATCCACCCCCTGCGAAAAACTAGATTTATTCCAAAAACTTACGTACGAGAGTACGGTCATGCTTTCGATTTCAAAAACACCACTATTTTAGAAAAAGTCTCAAAGTACAACACTAGAATTTGTCCAGAAATGTTTCACATCAAAATAAGGAGATACAATGACGTTGTAAACAAACAGAAATACTCAATCAATTTTAAATCAGCCTACAACTCCATTTTACCCAAGATCAGAACACTGACAGATAAATGTAAACATAACATCAAAAACAAACAACAGACAACAAACAGTAGTTAGACGATCGCTAGATAAAGTAAGTTATGTATATAATCTAGTAAAATGGAAAATTGTATTGAAAATAAATTCTTTTTAAGGTCCACTGAAGAGGAGCGAACAGCCAAAAGTAGCTCGAAACGTTTGGACCAACTGGCAAGTAATTTTGTTTCATTCCTCGCCGAAAAAAGTCAATGAAAATAACAAACAAAAATTTGGATTGCATATTTTCGGATTTTTTAACGTTTTTAAGTCAACAAATATTGCTTCGTTGTGTAGAAAATAGGATTTTTTTTATATCCAATGGAGTTGTTTTCAAAAGCGAACAAAAACAGTCGCAAATGAGTGATTCACGCCATAAAAAAGGAAACTTTTTAATTTTACGTGAAAACTTCAACATTATATACCTAACAATAATAAATAAGATCTCAAGATGAAAATGATGAGTCGATTCTGACACACTAAACACTGAAATCGGATGCAATTCAGCTTAGATACAACCCCACGAATGAGTAAATTCACATCACAAAATTTGATTTATTGTAAATTTTACAAGGGAAATATGCTCTGATAGCTTTTTACCCTCCAGATGGTCGGATTTTCACAAATCTAACGTAAAAACGAAAATATTGAAAGAAAAAAAAATTTCTAATCAAAGACTAAGAGAAACAGTAGTAATTTTTACTTATGATACCTCAATATGTTGCTATTCAAGTGCCAGTCAAAATAAGGAAAAAATTAAGAAAAGATAATGAAAATTTACGGTTGAACAAGTCGGAATAACAAAATATCACTTTTAAAAATAAATATAAAATTTGAAGGCTCTAAAGAGTCATTCAGAATAACTTGAAATTTCGTGACGTGAATTAAGTGTTCTGTTTAAACTGAGTGAATTCACTATACAACTTTAAAGAGGCATAACTTGGTTTGTTGTTGTTCCATCGAAAGGCAATGCACATCAAATTGTGGGTAATTATTTTCTCTACAACTTATTTGAAAACACCAATATCCTATTTCCGTAGAGAAAACAGGAAATCAAAGTATTATGTATGTACTGAAGCCACCGACCGTGGCCTAGAGGATAGCGTTCAAGTCTTCTAAGCCAGAGCTCATGAGATCAAGTCTTGATCACGGCAAACATAGTAAATAGTCAATTCTAGCGTTAATTCACGTCACAAAAGTAATCGATCACAACACAAACAATTTAAACTTTTTAATAACCAAATAGTATTCATTTTGAACTAAATTCAATTTGCGACCGTTTGCAACTTTTTTTTTCATTTTCAAGTAAATTGGTTGACTTCTAGAATGATAACAGTTCCGAAAAGTCTGGAAAGGCGATTCAAGTAACGGTCGCATGTGTCTACAGCGGATTTTTTTCAATCAAACCTCCAATTGTAAATGAAGAAAAGAAATGTAGATTGAGATAAATAATAAATAACATTTACTATCATTGTCCTAACAATGTTTAATCAAGGTTAATTTTTAATTGATCTAACATTTTATTTTAAAATTCATTTTTTTAATTCTGTGTTTTGGAAATATTTATTTCAAATTTAAAAACTAGAGTGCTTAGAAATTATTTTGAATCAAATTTTTATTTCAGAATAAGAAACATCATTTTGAAAAAATTATCAATTACCGGCATTGATTTGAAACTTTCATAATGATTTGAAAATTTTGATTTATTTTATCATTAAAAATAATTATATTTTGATTTTGTGTGACAATCATTTGTAAGAAAATGCTGTGAGAAATCAACTTCCTTATTTATCGTATATTTTTGATGTTGTTATTATTTTTAGCATTTAATTTCGAACACCCCCTCCTCTAAAACGGGTCCTTTGCACGGGTCTGATTTCACGGCAACCCAACGATCACAATCTTCGAAGCGGAAAATTGTTTCCACTATATCGCATGAAAACCTAGCTGCTAATATGACAAACAACCCCCGAAAACTTTTAATGGCCGTCAACTGTAAGCTCCCCCGACATTTCACGGCACCATTAGTTGACGATCGTCTAGGTATCCGCAGTAGCAAGCTCATCCAACCCAATCAAGACTAATCGGACACGCTTAATTACAATTGAATCATTTAATCGAAATCAGCGATAAGCATCCTCTTTTACACCCTCGCCTATTCCTCTTTGTTGATTTTTTTCATGGATTGCACTCTACAGAAATGGGCAAACGCGTAAAGCCCGGCGCCAAACGACGGCAACAACAATATTAATTCAACCGAATTTTTACAACAACAACAACAGAAGAAGAAAGAACATGAATGGCTGACGAGACGAAACTTGCTACTCTCTGAGACGTCACAAAGGATTGGATCGACCACCAAATGGAAACGTCGAACAGGTCGCGTGGGAATCTTCAAAATGACTCCCCCATCATCATCATCCATTAAACGATGCTGCTACGACCTGCGCTATAAGATGAGCCATCTTTATTAGCATCCGTTTTTTTCGGAGGCTCGATTTTTTTTCCCTTCTGCTGCTGCCAAGCTGACAAAGATTTATGATGGACGTTTAAAATGTGCCACAAGCCTAGTATTTAGATGTATATGGAAGGTATTTATAGTGGAAGCCGCAAAAACTGTAAATACAAACAGTCCAACGACGGTGTTGGTTAATGGTTTGCCATTGAATAAACCGGGGTATGCATATTTCCCATCGCGTACGGGCATAAGACTAATTCGGAAAAGTGGGTGTGATAAAAAAGTTACCTTAAATCAACCACCGGACCACCTTAGTGGCTTTAAAAGGAAGTGACAGAGATTGAAACAAGACGTGTTGACAGCGTAAAAGGTTCGAACGAATGTTAAAATACTTTTGTTTGTACTTGCTTTTAGACACTTTATTGAAAAGAAAAATCTACTCTGTGAGAATTTTTTTAAATTTCAAGTTCAGGAGAAATATGAAGGAATTCCCATGATTCTTGTTTCTCAAATTTGATGTTACAATAAAAAAAATCCATCATCCACAACTATGTATGTTAATCGTCTTTTCTTGAAGTCATACGTCAGGTGTTGAGTGTTATGTGTCTGAATCCCTGATAGTCTGAGTGGTTTATTTTACTTAATCAATATTCATGTAAATTGCTACCAACAGTTGAACAAATAGCAAGTTACAACACCTGAAATGCCACATAAATGCAACGGGCAATAAAGTGATGATTTACAAGCTCCTCGCAAAGTATTCGGATCGAGAGGAACGAATGGAATGGATCATAAATTTTCCGAACCCCACTTGAGCAGAAGCAAAACGCAAAAAAAAAACCTCTCGTCTTCTCCGGTAGACCTCCAACCAAGTTCTTCCTCTACTTAAACGGATGATCAACACCGTAAAGGTGCAAGACGCAACTAGAGGAAGGTATAGGCTGTAATGATCTCATATTGCAAAACAGTCATAATTGCGAGCCTACGTCTAAGAGAAGAGTGGGTATCTATTTCGCTCAAACGGCAAAAAACGCAAACGTGTTGGGGTTGTCTGTCAGATAAATATTTCCACTCATGTTTGAGGATGATTGAAGAATTCTTCTATCCGGGGGAAGTTATGCGAACAAATACACTTTGCTGTGAGACGAGCCGGTACTAATCAATTGAATTAGTTTAAATAAGCTAGCCCTGAGGTAGGTTAAGTGGAAGGTTTATGTATTTTTAGTTGGAGATACTATGAAACGCCTTCGCAAAACAGTTTGTTAGCTTGAGCTTGAGCTTGAGCTTGAGCTTAGATAAACCGTACATTTCAGTAGTTGCTACTCCGTGATTGACAAGAACCATCAAAATTGTACATAGATCCAAATAAATGGGGCTTGGGATTAGCTTACCATTTTCTGTGTACACGTTTTGAAGGTTCTTTATCTTATATGGTCAATAACGGCACCGGCCACGTCCTTACGGTTCATCGGGGAAAGGGAAGGATTATTAGTTCGACTTCCGTTGCTACTAGAGACCGAATACACCTCTAAATCTCCACGGTCGTCACAGGAAGGGTGGTTTGTTAGTGGGGAAGGTAAATAGGATCTGGATTCCCTTTGGGAAGGGATGTGATCAAAGCAAAGTTAAATATTTAATGATCGTCGCGTCGCACACTATCGAGTACATCGCGTTTTTATTTAGAACAAATACGTCCTAATGTAGCATTGTCATACACATACAATGCATTAAGCACCGGTCCAACTTTGAAGATTATCGCGCGTTTAAAACGAGAAAAGCAAGAATATCCTAATGAGAAAAAACGTAACGCATTATGCAAACGGGGAGAGAAAGAGAAAAAAAAATAAAGCTCGGGATGAATAAGCCTCCGAAGCTTAAAATTCTTAGAGAAAAAAAAGAAAGAAAAAAAACGCCTCCGATCGCGCCTCGCTTATCTGATGTACCTACTCTTTTCCCAAGCAACCGAACGGAGGAGAAAATCTCCATTGTTGCTCTCTTGCAGCATTAAGACACTATTTATAAACACCGACAACCGAATTAACCGATCACGTCAATTTTCTCCCCGCTAAAACACACTAACACACACACAACGAACCGACCCGACTGACGGAAAAATTATCCATTACCGGGAGAGAAAAAAAAATAACCGCATTTGAAATAACTAATATTGATATCATCATACACGTACAAAACACTTTTATCGCGCGCTTTAAACCAAAAGAAAACACGTCCAAAAAAGTTTCTTTTGAAAACAGAGAAACATGCCAAAAAAGTGTTGTTTAGACTAGAAATTAAAAGCAACATGTACTTATCTTGTTCTGATGTTGTACAGTAAATATTTACAGCGGTCACAATAAACAAACACGAAGCTTTTTCTGAAAAAGCAAACACTGCGCCATCTATCTTTTAAAACCAATCTTAACACGATTACAGCGCTATCTCCTTCCGAAAAAGGACATCGCACTTTCGTTAAAGCTCTTCAACAGCCATGTTGGCGTCATCACACCACCAAAAATAAAACGAAGCAATCAGTGCACTTAAATTAAAAATTGAAAATTCGATTGATCCATCGCGCTATTCATTATACCACCTTGATTAACATTGGTCCAAACACTAAACATATCGACTTAACAAATGAAACAGAATAAAAATTAACTCTATCACTATAAAATGAACTATTTCTTCCACTCATGGAAAATCACACCCTATACTAGGCAGTGCTTCCAGATCTCCCTCCCTTCGCAAAACAGTTTGTTAGCTTGAGCATATTTACTTAATTCACATTTTTATCACTGACAAACCTTAAACCTATCTGAAATAGTACACAAATAATTATCGTCTTTTTTTGATATTTAAAAACAAACATTACACATCTAAAAATTCTTCTCATAACCAAGGAGATATTCAGCTTACCAACGCATTGATCACAAAGGAAATCTTTCAAAGGCAAGATTTTTTTTTTAATTTGGCCTTCAAAAAGCAGGCTCAAACTTATATGTAGAAATAGTTTTTCAGAACACTCACGGAGAAAAAGGACTGTTGTTCTAATTATTTAAGCTGGTTATACCAATCATAAAAGAATAGTAGATTTTTTTGCATTCAACTATAAATATAAAAGGCTAAACTATAAACTGATGATTGTCCTTACGCAATCAACTATGAATATAATAGATTCAACTATAATGGTATAATTGATTAAATTGTAAATATGATAGATTCAACTGTAATTGTATGATTGATTTTAAGCATCCAACAATAAATATAATAGATTCAACTTTACATTTCTGGTTGACCTTTCACATTCAACTATAAATATGATAGATTCAATTGTAATGGAATGATTGATTCAACTATAAATATGATAAATTCAACTACAATTGAATGATTGATATTATTTATGCAAACAACTATAAATATAATAGATTCAGCTATAAATTTCTGGATGACCTCTCACATTCAACTATAAATATAATAAATTCAATTGTAATTACAAATAAACAAAATATGTTTAAAACCAAAATGTAAATAAAAAATAATGCAGGAAAACTACAACAAAAAAACAACTATGAAATGTAGTTAAACGGTTTAAATCAATCATAGAAATATAATTGGTTCAATCATATTTATAGTTCAATCCTAGCTGTATTGTTGAATCTACAATATATTTAGTTGAATGCCCAACATCAGTATATATAGCTGAATTTATTATATTGATTGATGAATCAATCATACAATTCTAGTTGAAGCTATCATATTTATAGTTGAATTCATAAAACAAATCATACAAATAGAGTTGAATATTTAATTAATATAGTTGGTCGAGAATCAATCATCAATATGATTGAATATAGACGAAATATTGTTGATAAAAAATATTTTTTTCTCCGTGCTGTAATTTTTTTTTTTTAGTAAAATGTGTCAGAATGTTTTTTGTTTTTTAATTTCTGTCTTTCTGTCTTTCTGTCCTTCTGTCTTTTTGTCTTTCTGTCTTTCTGTCTTTCCGTCTTTCTGTCTTTCTGTCTTTCTGTCTTTCTGTCTTTCTGTCTTTCTGTCTTTCTGTCTTTCTGTCTTTCTGTCTTTCTGTCTTTCTGTCTTTCTGTCTTTCTGTCTTTCTGTCTTTCTGTTTTTCTGTCTTTCTGTCTTTCTGTCTGTTGTCTTTCTGTCTTTCTGTCTTTCTGTCTTTCTGTCTTTCTGTCTTTCTGTCTTTCTGTCTCTCTGTCTTTCTGTCTTTCTGTCTTTCTGTCTTTCTGTCTTTCTGTCTTTCTGTCTTTCTGTCTTTCTGTCTTTCTGTCTTTCTGTCTTTCTGTCTTTCTGTCTTTCTGTCTTTCTGTCTTTCTGTCTTTCTGTCTTTCTGTCTTTCTGTCTTTCTGTCTTTCTGTCTTTCTGTCTTTCTGTCTTTCTGTCTTTCTGTCTTTCTGTCTTTCTGTCTTTCTGTCTTTCTGTCTTTCTGTCTTTCTGTCTTTCTGTCTTTCTGTCTTTCTGTCTTTCTGTCTTTCTGTCTTTCTGTCATTCTGTCTTTCTGTCTTTCTGTCTTTCTGTCTTTCTGTCTTTCTGTCTTTCTGTCTTTCTGTCTTTCTGTCTTTCTGTCTTTCTGTCTTTCTGTCTTTCTGTCTTTCTGTCTTTCTGTCTTTCTGTCTTTCTGTCTTTCTGTCTTTCTGTCTTTCTGTCTTTCTGTCTTTCTGTCTTTCTGTCTTTCTGTCTTTCTGTCTTTCTGTCTTTCTGTCTTTCTGTCTTTCTGTCTTTCTGTCTTTCTGTCTTTCTGTCTTTCTGTCTTTCTGTCTGTCTTTCTGTCTTTCTGTCTTTCTGTCTCTTTGTCTTTCTGTCTCTCTGTCTTTCTATCTTTCTGTCTTTCTGTCTTTCTGTCTTTCTGTCTTTCTGTCTTTCTGTCTTTCTGTATTTCTGTCTTTCTGTTTTTCTGTCTTTCTGTCTTTCTGTCTTTCTGTCTTTCTGTCTTTCTGTCTTTCTGTCTTTCTGTCTTTCTGTCTTTCTGTCTTTCTGTCTTTCTGTCTTTCTGTCTTTCTGTCTTTCTGTCTTTCTGTCTTTCTGTCTTTCTGTCTTTCTGTCTTTCTGTCTTTCTGTCTTTCTGTCTTTCTGTCTTTCTGTCTTTCTGTCTTTCTGTCTTTCTGTCTTTCTGTCTTTCTGTCTTTCTGTCTTTCTGTCTTTCTGTCTTTCTGTCTTTCTGTCTTTCTGTCTTTCTGTCTTTCTGTCTTTCTGTCTTTCTGTCTTTCTGTCTTTCTGTCTTTCTGTCTTTCTGTCTTTCTGTCTTTCTGTCTTTCTGTCTTTCTGTCTTTCTGTCTTTCTGTCTTTCTGTCTTTCTGTCTTTCTGTCTTTCTGTCTTTCTGTCTTTCTGTCTTTCTGTCTTTCTGTCTTTCTGTCTTTCTGTCTTTCTGTCTTTCTGTCTTTCTGTCTTTCTGTCTTTCTGTCTTTCTGTCTTTCTGTCTTTCTGTCTTTCTGTCTTTCTGTCTTTCTGTCTTTCTGTCTTTCTGTCTTTCTGTCTTTCTGTCTTTCTGTCTTTCTGTCTTTCTGTCTTTCTGTCTTTCTGTCTTTCTGTCTTTCTGTCTTTCTGTCTTTCTGTCTTTCTGTCTTTCTGTCTTTCTGTCTTTCTGTCTTTCTGTCTTTCTGTCTTTCTGTCTTTCTGTCTTTCTGTCTTTCTATCTTTCTGTCTTTCTGTCTTTCTGTCTTTCTGTCTTTCTGTCTTTCTGTCTTTCTGTCTTTCTGTCTTTCTGTCTTTCTGTCTTTCTGTCTTTCTGTCTTTCTGTCTTTCTGTCTTTCTGTCTTTCTGTCTTTCTGTCTTTCTGTCTTTCTGTCTTTCTGTCTTTCTGTCTTTCTGTCTTTCTGTCTTTCTGTCTTTCTGTCTTTCTGTCTTTCTGTCTTTCTGTCTTTCTGTCTTTCTGTCTTTCTGTCTTTCTGTCTTTCTGTCTTTCTGTCTTTCTGTCTTTCCATCTTTGTGTCTTTGTGTCTTTCTGTCTTTCTGTCTTTCTGTCTTTCTGTCTTTCTGTCTTTCTGTCTTTCTGTCTTTCTGTCTTTCTGTCTTTCTGTCTTTCTGTCTTTCTGTCTTTCTGTCTTTCTGTCTTTCTGTCTTTCTGTCTTTCTGTCTTTCTGTCTTTCTGTCTTTCTGTCTTTCTGTCTTTCTGTCTTTCTGTCTTTCTGCCTTTCTGTCTTTCTGTCTTTCTGTCTTTCTGTCTTTCTGTCTTTCTGTCTTTCTGTCTTTCTGTCTTTCTGTCTTTCTGTCTTTCTGTCTTTCTGTCTTTCTGTCTTTCTGTCTTTCTGTCTTTCTGTCTTTCTGTCTTTCTGTCTTTCTGTCTTTCTGTCTTTCTGTCTTTCTGTCTTTCTGTCTTTGTGTCTTTCTGTCTTTCTGTCTTTCTGTCTTTCTGTCTTTCTGTCTTTCTGTCTTTCTGTCTTTCTGTCTTTCTGTCTTTCTGTCTTTCTGTCTTTCTGTCTTTCTGTCTTTCTGTCTTTCTGTCTTTCTGTCTTTCTGTCTTTCTGTCTTTCTGTCTTTCTGTCTTTCTGTCTTTCTGTCTTTCTGTCTTTCTGTCTTTCTGTCTTTCTACCTCTCTGTCTTTCTGATTTTCTGTCTTTGGTCAGATTCTAACGAAAAAACCTGTAGTCATCGCAAATCCTAGCTGAGCATAAGCTCTCGTACTACCACTCGAATCATAAATAAAACAAAATAACACTTCCTAATTGCCGGCACATAAAAAGATAACAAACTGCCTCCTACTGTTTGACTGCTAAGAAGCAGTCAGTGACTTGGCATTTAATTTTCGCTCAAGGCTCTTTAGGCAGAGGCATAAATAAAACATAATTCGAAACTACCAACACTGCAAAAAAGGGAACTGCACAGCTGTGCTCAAGATATTGTCTATGCTAGCAGTTCAAGAGATGTGTTACGCTGTTGAACGCTGTGTTCTGAGTTAATTTTACTAATTTATGAATGTCAGATACACTGTTGAAAATTCCATATAAAATATGTTGTAATAAAAATTTTCCTATTTTTCGTCTCTCTTCAGCGAAAATCTTTTCCGCACGATGGCCGACCTGGTGGTGAGCGAAGGATATGCCGCCCTCGGTTACGAGTACATCAACGTGGACGATTGCTGGCTGGAGAAATCCCGGGGACCTCGCGGTGAGCTGGTTGCCGATCGTCGTCGGTTTTCCAGCGGCATGAAAGCCTTGGCCGATTACGTGCACTCCAAGGGACTGAAGTTCGGTATCTACGAGGATTACGGTAATTACACCTGCGCCGGGTATCCGGGAATCCTAGGGTTCTCTCAGAACGATGCCGCCCAATTTGCCTCCTGGGATGTGGACTACGTCAAGCTGGACGGATGCTACTCGCTGCCGATCGATATGGACCACGGATATCCAGAGTTTGGGCGGCACCTGAATGCTACCGGACGGGCGATGGTGTACTCCTGCAGTTGGCCTGTCTATCAGATCTACGCCGGAATGAACGTGAGTTCGAATCGCTTTGTGGATTTTGTTTTTAAAGAGAAATTCAAACCCTTCTGTTTTCAGCCCAACTACTCGTCCATCATTCAGCACTGTAACCTGTGGAGAAACTACGACGACATCCAGGACTCGTGGGCCTCGCTGGAAAGTATCATCGACTACTACGGTAACAATCAGGACGCCATCATCCCGAATGCCGGTCCAGGACACTGGAACGATCCCGATATGGTAATCATTAATCAAATTATTAAAACAAAAACAAAAAAAACAGATTAACTCATTTAATTCAAATTGCAGTTGATCATCGGAAACTTCGGGCTGAGTTACGAACAATCCAAGACCCAGATGGCACTGTGGGCTATCATGGCGGCCCCGTTGATGATGTCCGTTGATCTGAGAACGATCCGGCCGGAGTTTAAGGCAATTTTGCAGAACAAGAAAATTATTGCCGTGGATCAGGACCCGCTCGGAATCCAGGGGCGGAGGATTTATAAGGTAATTCAAGATTTATCGAGATTTCGAAGAAGCAAACAGAAGGTCAATCTGATTAAAATTTGAATCTAAATCCGAACTGAATCTGATCTGAATCTTCTTTAAGTCTAATTTGAATATGATCTAAATCTGTTTTGAATCCGATCTGAATCTGAATCCAATTTAAATCTGAATCTATCTGTTTTAAAAATGAACTGATTCTTATTTGAAACTGAATTTTAAATTTGACCTGAATATCATCCGATTCTGACATAATACTGATCTGAATATTAGATATGAATTCTGAATCTCAATCTGATCGAATTCGGATCTGAATTTGACCGAAATTTAACATGGGTCTGATCTTAATCTGATCTGAATTCGATCTAAATCTTGTGTAAATCGGATCTAAATCTGATGTACATAAATATGATCTGAATTTAATCTGAATCTAAGTTTTTCCGATAGAAATCTAATTCAAATCTGTTCTAAATTTGATTTGAATCCAACCTGAATATGAGATGAATAAAATCTGTATATGGTCTAAATCTGGTCTGTATCTTTTCTTAAAATGAACTGAATCGTGTCTGAAACAGAATTCTGGATTTGATCTCATTCCTAACCTTCAAATATGACCTGAATCCAATCTAAATATGACTTCAAGCTAAAATTTTAATTCTGATATCAATTTGATCTGAGTTTGAGTTGAACTTGATCTGAATCGGATCTAAATCCTAACTGAATCTAATCTAACCTGAATCTGATCTGACTCTGATCTGAATTCAATCTAATCGAATTGCATCTGAATCAAATCGAAATCCTCAATCAATCTGCTCCAAAAATTAATTGAATTCTGGATCTGATTCCAATCTGACCATAATCTGATCTTATTCTGAACAAAATCTCATCAGAATACAATTCGAAATTGGTCTGAATCTAATCTGAACCTAAAGTTGAACAAAATCTGAATTTGAGCCGAATCTAATCTCAATCTGATCTAAATCTAATTTGAATCTGATCTGAAATTAATATAGATCGAATCTAATCCTGTTAAATATGAATTCGATCGATCAATCGATGATCTGATTCCGATCAAAATCGCATCAGAATTTAATTCGAATTGGGTCTGAATCCAATCTTAATCTAATCTAAATATGATCTAAACCTGAAATCTAATCTTTATCTGATTCTGATCTGATTTTGAAGCATTTTTGAATCTGATCTGGATTTAATCTAATCTCATCTAATCTGAATCTTATCTAATCTGAATCTTATCTCATTTGAATCTTATCAAAATCTGAAATTGATCTGCTCTAAAAACGATTTGAATTTCAACCTGACTTCAATCTGATCTTAATATTATCTAAATCGGATTCTGCTTGCAATCTGATCTGTGTCTGGTATGATTATGATCTAAATCTTATCAGAATTTAATTCGAATTTGGTATGATTCTGATCTTAATCGAAATCTGAATCTCATCTGAATATGAATCTAGTATAAATCTCATCTTAACCTGATCTTAACTAATCCTGATCATAATCTCATTTTGTTCTCAATCCAATTTGAATGTAATATGAAAATAATCATGTATTTGGATGTAATATGATCTGAATCTTATTTGAATCTCGAATCTTATCTTATCTGAATCTTATTTAAAACCTATTCTTTTCTTTTTTTAATCTGATCTGAATCTGAAATCAATCTGCTTTTAAAATGATTTGAATTCTGAATCTGATGTATATTGATACTGAATCTGATCTGAAACTGATCTGAATCTGATCTGAATCTTATCTGAATCTTATCTGAATCTTATCTGAATCTGATCTGAATCTGATCTGAATCTGATCTGAATCTGATCTGAATCTGATCTGAATCTGATCTGAATCTGATCTGAATCTGATCTGAATCTGATCTGAATCTGATCTGAATCTGATCTGAATCTGATCTGAATCTGATCTGAATCTGATCTGAATC
This sequence comes from Uranotaenia lowii, assembly GCF_029784155.1. Lineage (NCBI taxonomy): Eukaryota > Metazoa > Arthropoda > Insecta > Diptera > Culicidae > Uranotaenia > Uranotaenia lowii. The sequence goes on from NC_073692.1 coordinate 147,463,656, forward strand.
TGATCTGAATCTGATCTGAATCTGATCTGAATTTCATCTGGATCAGATCTAATCTGTCTGTGATTTGAATCTGATCCGAACCGAATCGAAATCAGGAATCTATCAAATCAAAACATGACCTAAATTCTGTTTAAAGTCTGAATCATATCTAATTCTCATTTAAAACTGACGTGATTTGAGTCTACATAAATCTGAACTGATTTTGATCTAAATTTCTTCAAAAATTTATTCGAATCTGATCTAAATCTGGGGTGAATCTGAGCTGCATCTAGAGGGGATTCGGTGGATTATATCTGATTTTAACATGATTTGAATACGATTTTAATCGATTTGAATCGAATTCAATCTGAATATGAACCTGATCTGAATCTTATCTAAACCTGAATCTTATCTAAACCTAAATCTCATCCAAACTTAAATCTTATCTTAATCTGAATTTGATCTCACTTAGATTAAAATCCTCACTAAATCTTTTCGAAATCTGTGTGTGTTCCGAATCTGACCTAAATCTGTTTTTATTCTGAATCAAATTTGATCAAAATCTTAAAACAATCTTCTCTAAAAATGATTTTAAATCTGAATCTGATTCCACTTTGATCAAAATCTGATCGTATTCTGATCTAAATCTCATCGGAATTTAATTCGAATTTGGTCTGAATTGGATCTGAATCTGAATTTGACCGGAATCTGAAACCGAACCGAATCTAACATCAACCTGATCTGAATCTGATTTGAATCTGATCTGATTTGCATCTGATTTGAATTTTCACCTGGATTCAATCTAATCCTATTCAATATGAATCGATCGATCGATTGAGGATTGGTTTCTGATCTAAATCTGATCAGAATTTGATTCGAATTGGGTCTGAATCCGATCTGAATCTGATCTAAACCTAAAATCTCATCCTAATCTGCGTCTGATCTGATTCTGAATCAAATTTGAATCTCATCCTAATCTGCGTCTGACCTGATTCTGAATCAAATTTGAATCTGATCTGGATTTAATCTGAATCTTATCTGATCTGAATTTTATCTAATCTGAATATTTTTGAAATTTGAAAATCAATCTGCTCTAAAAAATATTTTATTTATAAACCTGATTTGGATTGGATTTGAATCGATTTGAATCGTATTCAATCTGAATATGAATCTGATTTGAATCTCATCTAAACCTGAATCTTACCTCAATTTGAATCTTATCTAAATCTAAATCCAATCTCAATTTGATTTAAATATTCACTGGATCTTTTCGAAATCTGTGTATGTTCTGAATCTGATCTGAATCTGATTTGAATCTTATCTGAATCTGAATTTATTCTCAATCTAATCCGATTGAATTGCATCTTAATCAAATCGAAATCTTAAATCAATCTACTTTAAAAATCATTTGAATTCTGAATCTGATTCCAATCTTATTCTGATCTAAAACTCATCGGAATTTAATTCGAATTTGGACTGAATAGGATCTGAATCTGGCCGGAATCTGAAACTGAACCGAATCTTACATCATTTTACACCTTATCTGAATCTGATTTCAATCTGGATCCAATCTAATCCTATTCAACATGAATCGATCGATGGAGGATCGGATTCTGATCTAAATCTCAACAAATTTGATTCGAATTTGTTCGAATTAGACCTGAATCTCATTCTAACCTGAATCTGATCTGATTCTGAATCATATTTGAATCTGATTTTGATTTAATCTGAATCTTATCTCATCTGAATTTTAATCTAATCTGAATCTTATTGAAATCTGAAATCAATCTGCTCTAAAAAAGAATTGAATTTTTAACCTGATTTCAAACGCATCTTAATCTTATCTAAATCTGATTTTGTTTTCAATCTGTTCTAAATCATATCTTAATCGAATATAAATCTCATTTGATCATGATCTGAATCTTGTCTGAATTGATTCTGAATCTTATCTCACCTGAATTTGATTTAAATCCAATTTGATTCTTATCTTTATCTGAAATCAATCTTCTCTAAAAATGAGTTGAATTCTGAATATGATTTCAATCTGATGTATGTATACCGATCTCATTCTGGTTTAAATCTCAACAAAATTTTATTCACATTTTGTCTGAAAGCGATCTAAATCTAATCTGAATTTAATCTGGATTTGATTTAATCTGTCTGTGATTTGAAGCTGATCTAAAAACGAAAGCTTATGTAATTTGAATCTGATGTGAACCGAATCGAAATCTAAAATCTAACAAATCAAAAATGGTCTGAATTCTGTTTAAAACCTGAATTTTATTTGAATCTGATCTGATGCTGATCTAAAATTGATGTGATTTGGATCTTTATCTGATCTGATTGTAATCTAAATTTCTTCAGAAGATGTTTCGAGTCTGATCTAAATCTGGGGTGAGTCCGACAGACTGATTTTAACGTGATTGAAATTTAATTTGAATCGATCTTAATCGTATCCAATCTGGATATGAATCTGATCAGAATCTTACCTTAACCTGAATCTTATCTAAACCTGAATCTTATTTAAACCTGAATATTATCTAAATCTGAACCTTATCTAAATCTGAATATTATCTCAACCTGAATTTTATCTAAACCTGAATCTTGTCCAAATCTGAATCCGATCTCAATTTGAATTTAATCCTAGCTGGATCTTTTCAAAATCGGTGTGTTTTCTGAATCCGATCTGAATCTTATCTAATCTAAATCTAAACTGGTTTGTCTTTGATCTGAATTTGTTCCGAATCTAATCTTCATCTGAATCTGATTTGAACATTGACTAAAACTGATTTGAATCTAATCTAAAACTGATCTGAATGCGATATTAAGCTCAACTGAATCTGATCTAAAAATAATCCTAATAATCAAAATTGGAGCTGAATCAAAAATCATTCCGTTCATAAATTGATCTGAATCTTGTCTTAATAGAATCGAAATCTGATCATTGTTTTAGATTCAGTAAGAATAATGATCAGATTTAGATTGTATTAAGATAAGATTCAGATCAATTCATGAACAGACTGATTTCAGATTCAGCTCCAATTCAGATTATTAGGATGGGATTCAGATCAGATTTTCAATCGAATATAATCTGATTCAAAATCAAATCGAATTCTGATTTAAATCTGAAATAAATCTTTCTTAAAATGTATCTAATCTAATCTGATCTTATTTGAAACTTCTCGAAATCTGAATATGATCCTAACCGGAACTCTGATTTTATCAAAACATGATCTCAGTAGAATAACTTCTAAATTTGATTCGTATCTGATCTGAATATGATTTTGTATCTTATCTTAATTTAAAAGAATTTAATATGAATTTTGTATGATACTGACCTTAAATTTAACCGTAATTTTAATGGTTAAATTGTAGCCTGTTCCTGAATTTAGTCCTTAGTTTAGAACTGAGTTTGATCTTAAGCTACAAGATGAAATCTGAAGTCTAAATCTGACCTTAATCTGAAATCTGAAGCTGGAATTTTAATTTGAATTTTGAACCTAAAGTTTGAATCATAAGTTTGTATCTAAGTTGGATGCTGCTATCCGAAATTATATTTCTGTGTACTCTACTGAACTTATGTTAAAATTTCAATTCACAGCACAAAGGCATCGAAATCTGGTCCCGACCGATCACCCCCATCTATCAAACGTTCTACTCCTACGCCATTGCCTTCGTGAACCGCAGAACTGACGGAACACCCTCGGATGTGGCCGTAACTCTACGGGAACTGGGTCTGATTTCGCCAACCGGCTACAGGGTTGAGGTAAATTTGAACTTGGAATCGTAAAAAAAGGGATTCATTGATATCTAACGACCTTCATCGATTCCAGGATCTGTACGAGGAAGTCGACTATGGAATACTGAGCCCCCAGACCAAGATTAAGGTTAAGGTGAATCCTTCCGGTGTGGTGATTCTGCGTGCCGACGTCCAGCCGGAACGATTCTCTCGAAGGCCCTACAACCCAATCTTCTACCGTTATCCCAACTAAGCCAAACCGTATTCTGGAACGAAGAAGAAATAACGTGAAGGAAAACAAACATCTTTCAAGCCTTTCTTAATGGTACTAGATAAGTCCCTCCCCTATCATCAGAGGGATCCGAAGTCTGAATCTACACAAACCGATGGAAACAAAACTAAAATAGCGATTTTCAGATCAACAATAAGGAATTGTATTCTTGTAAATCGTATAAGTAAATTCAATTTAATGACATTTTAAACATTGTAGATAAAAAAAAGTACAGTGATGATAGACTATTATGAGTACTGATTAATCCACTGCACAGCGAAAGCTTCGATTCAAACTTGGATTGCGGCTTTTCGAGTTATTAGTGCAAATGTATCAAAAAAGGAAGTAATTGTACAAATAATTACCCAAAAACATACTACGGGGCGTATCTTCATAGAAAGATACCATCCCTTCTACAAAATCGCAAAAGCAATCCGACAAAAACTTGACAATATGTGCCAGCTCCTGATTAGAGAAAAGACCACAAACTCCAGTTGAAAATTTCAAACCCCTCTTCAAAGGCGATGCGATACATTTTCGGGAAACCAAACGAGATCAAAACAAATATTAAGCAATAAAAATAAAGAAATCAGTTTTAAAATAGTTAGAAAATAATCCACACGAGCTGATGGCGAGATTTAAAATCGAAAGGTAATTCGAGTGATGGGAAATGCTGATTTTGAGAGCAATTAGTTTTTGTGATGGTGATATTTATTGTAGATGTTCCATTTGTTTTGCTGCCCCAAACCCACTTCGGTCGGTTGCGGGTGGTTGCGAAACTTTCCGGAAACAGTTTTATAGACAGTAAAATCAAGTAAACAGCACAACATAGCCTCATAGTGCCGCCGTAGGTCTAAGGTTCTGTAGAACGTCGTTTGAACATTTCTCGTGGTTGAGAAAAAACAACTTTTCAAACGAAACAAGTTACACGCACAGGAAAAAAAATTTCACCATCTAAATATAATTTTAAAACCAAAATGTCAATCCCTCACGTAAAAAATCCCAAATTTAAATACAACTCTCGAAAAACAACAAAACTCAACACTTGTTGCAGAATAGCAAATTTAACCACCTTTTCCACCTCCACACTTGGAAACAAAGGCACTAGATACTGGTTGGTAAAACATAAAATCGCATAAAATTAGCATATTCGGCAAGGGAAAGGAACAGCAGGACTAACTAACACCCAACATACATACATAGATAGATAGGAAAAGTCCGATTCGATGGCACACACAATCGCTAAACGATATGCCCGTTTATGTAATTTATTTTTATCCTAGTGTTGTAAGTGATATGACATTTCCAATAAAGATACATGTGATTCAAAATATTTAGTCTTTAATTTTATTTTATTACTAAACAGCCCGAGTATCCTAGAATCAAGTTATAACTTTACCCAAAAGAAAGGTTGCTCATTTTTATACTCCGAAAAAAATATCATGAAAAATATGACACTTAAAATATTACTTGAAACTTAAAATTAGTGTTGCTGCAAACTCTGTACAAAGCCCGAAAAATCTAGCGTTCTTTACCTGCAATTGATAAGTACTTTAGCTTCAACGCACGCTACCTGCATCATCATCCTGAGTGGGTACATTAGTTGGAAAATTTTCAGTTTTCGATGCAAATTCTAGATTTACTATGATAATCTCTTTTATAACTTTTGAAGGAGTAGATGACCCATTTTGGTGTCTTCAGAAGAAAGTTGCAACGAAAATGTGGTTACAAAATGGTATACATATATCAAATATAGCAGTTTTTTAAGCTAAATTACGTCCCACTTCCATCTGTACCATTGAACCGTCAACACGTACGCCGGAGCATTGTATCGTTGCTGTGTACCTGCAGGATTATTTTACATTATTTATTTTATTTTCTTACCTCTATTTAAATCAGGACTTTTCAGTGCTAAAATTTTTTTTTCTTTTATTCATATTTTTCTCTTTTCTTTCCAGCATGGGGAAGTCATCGGTCGGCTAAAGAGCCGGAATAAAACGGATTGCCGAAGCTTATCCAGGTCCATCGGCAAAAAAGGTGAAATTTCCAATTCATTCGATGTCCTTCATAACATCGGCGATGAAGAAATATTCCTATTTAATTCTGATAAGAGTACTTAGAAACCTTCTTCTTCTTATATTCCTAAAATCGAAAAGGTTCCACCAATGACGGTCACGATTTTTGACTTCAATGCCTTTCGGAAAGAAATCGTCACTTCCGTCAAGGATGTGAAGATTTCTTTTTAGATCGGTCGAAGAAGAACTGCTCGTGTATTGGCGGAATCTTTTGATAATTTTCGAATTTTTTTTAATTTTTAGAATAATTAAAAAAATCAAATTTTTACTTAAAACACTAAAAGTGATCGCCCCTTCAAAGTTGTACTTCGTGGTCTCACCGGAAATCAGACACCGGATGAGATTACAACCGAATTAAATTTTTTGTTAGGTTTTTCTCCGATTCAAGTAATTGAAATGAGGAAAAGAACCAACCAAATAATACCAGTAGTTTTGGTTTTGCTCCTGAGCTTTATTTGATCCATTTTAAAAAGGATCAGGTTGATAATTTGCAAATTCTTGAAAAGGATCGTCTTATGTTTCATTGTCGAGTAAAATTTAAACCTTTTCGGAAATCTTCTACCAATTTTCTTCAAAATATTACGCAATGTCGTCGTTGTCAAGCTTTTTGTCATGACACTAAAAATTGTAGATTTAATGCCAGATGCATGCTTTGCGGCTCATTCGATCATGAAAAATCTAAATGCCTTTTTGGTGGTGATAAACCACTAACAGAATTTTTCAGGTGTGCGAATTGTGCAGGTAATCATCCCTCCAATTCCATAGACTGCCCTGTTATGGCAAAATTATTGCTTCAAGGAAAAATCCCAAAGTTGTCAGAAAATTTTCTTCTCTTCCTTCCTCTTTTTCATCTTCATACGTCAGGCCGGCAAACAATCTGCCTGTTCGCGGTCAGCCCCGGCCTACATTGGAATCACGGCTGGGTAATACCCGAAGTGATTTTAATGTTACCTGTGCTGATTCTGCGCCACAGACTCGTTGTTTAACGGTCTCAGAGGTGGTTGAAAATCCACCTTTATGTACTTTATGTTCCTTCGGGTATAACTAATGGAAAAAACCAAGTCTCAACGTACATGCGAAGGCTTGGGAAAGTCCCAGAAATTCAAATACTCGTTATTCTCCTTCATTCTTTGATCCTAACAATTTTGTTGATTTAGGCAAAATTACTGAGGAAAAATTAAAATTTTTTCATAAAAATTTAATGGAAATGATGCAACTTATGTTAAAAGAAAATGTTTGAAGCTTTCCAAAGTTCCTTCAATTATGCTAACAAAATTATTATGACTTAACGATTTCCTCACGGATCCAAATAGATGTTTAAATATTATGAATTGGAACGCTAGATCTTTGCTGGCTAACCAAGATGAATTCTTTTTATTTTTGAAAACTCAAAACATACATATTGCTGCCACCACTGAAACTTTTTTAAAGCCAGACAATTACTTGAAAAGCAATGCTTTGAAGCGATATAGGATTTTTATTGAACGTTATTTAGATGCAAACGTTCCACTGAATTGAATAGAAGATATTGATTTGGCTGTAGAAAATTTGACAACTTCAATAGTCAATGCTAAAGCCGCATCAATACCTAAAGTTAAACATAAATTTAATCAACCTTTGATCGATGATGATCTTCAATTTTTGATACGACTGAAAACCATTCGTCGATGCCAATATCAACGAACTCCTTATTTAAAATTTATATATTGCGACCTGCAAAAAGAGATCAAACGCCGCGCCGTTTAAATTGCGTTCGTAACGAAAATCAATAAACGAAACAAATAACGAAAAACTCAAAGCCATTTTGGAAATTAACTAAAATTCTGAAAAAGCCCCAGAAGCCAATTCCTACTTTGAAAGATGGAGATAAACTTCTTTTAACCAACGCAGAAAAAGCTCAAAAATTAGCCCAACAGTTTGAGTCTGCTCGTGATTTTAATTTAAACGTTGTTAGTCCAATTGATGCTCAAATTTCTCTAGAATTTGATGATATTCTTTCTAAACAAAATGTATTTGAAAGTTTTTGTGAGACAAATATTGATGAAAATAAATTGATTTTCAAAAAAATTAAAAATATGAAAGCTCCGGGGGAAGATGGGATTTTCTATATTCTTATTAAAAAGTTGCCTGAAAGCACTTAAAATTTTTTAGTTTAAATATTCAATAAATGTTTTCACTTGGCTCATTTCTTTTATAAATGGAAAAATGCCAAAGTAACTTAAATTTTGAAATCTGGAAAAAGTGCTTCAGAGCCTTCAAGTTATCGACCAATTAGTTTGCTTCCTTCTTTAAGTAAACTATTTGAGAGAGTTATTTTGAATAGAATGATGATTCACATTATTCAGAATTCTATTTTCCCTGATGAAAAATTTGGTTTTCGTCATGGACATTCTACTACACATCAACTAATATGATTAACGCTAACAAATCTGAAGGTTGTTCAACTGGTGTTGCTCTTCTTGATTAGAGATGTACCGAATAGTGGTATTCGGCGAACGGCCGAATACCGAATATTGACCTTTTCAACTATTCGGCCAAACGAATATTCGGCCGAATATTCGGCCGAATATTCGGTCGAATATGCTATAGAGTTTTCAATGAAAAAACCTTAATCGGTTATTCCAATGCTTTCTATTTCTTCCATATTAATGCCCCTCATGTTTTAGTCGATTATTTTCAACCAGATGATATTATCGGATTATGCATTACAAGATATTTTTTAAGTAGGGGTCTTTCTGATTTTTAAAATGTAACCAATAACTGAAAAGACATCAGATGACTAGCCGCTTCGAGGGCGTTTATTACCAAAGCGATTGTGATCCTGTGAAATCTGGGATAAAACACGTCGAAACAGATGCCAAGCTATTTGAAAGCTTCTCTGATATTGAATTAAATGTAGGTCGAATTTTTAAAGACATCAATTAAAATAGTTGTTGAAAAGATAAATTATCATTAACCTTAAGCATACCATACTTTCAACCACACGTATCCAGACGGTCAGGCAACCAGAACGATTTATTAAAAAATTAAAATTAAAGAGGCAAAATTTATGTATATTTTGAAATTTTTGAAAAATTGAACAAAAAATCTAAATAATTTTAAAGAGGAATTTGAGATTTTTATTTGATTTAGCAAATAATCTGAATAAACCCGAGCAAACTTCGGGAAATATTAAACAATATGTGGACATCACGTCCAGATTTGACTTATCTGGATTCTTTACTGGCAAGCCTGAATATATCTAGAAAATCTGGAATAAACTATAATCAAAGTATAAAGCGAAACCGTTCAGCATTCTCTTGTACGATCTACAGTGAAATATACGCGGATACACCTTAGATGTTTTGCTGAAACCATAAATTCTAAATGATTGCGTAGCTTTAACAACATTACTTTTGGATATTTTATAAGTTATCAAAAATTGTTTGAAAAATTTACAAGTCTGTAGTAGATATTCGGCCTATTCGGCCTATTCGGCCGAATACTTAGCTCAACTATTCGGTGAGCCGAATATTCGGCTTAACGGTTTTTCGGCAATATTCGGCGCCGAATATTCGGCCGACCGAATATTCAGCCGACCGAATATTCGGCCGACCGAATATTCGGTACATCTCTAGTCTAAATGTAATAAATACACTAAATCTCTTTGTTCTATCATCAACAGTAAATCCTGATTGTGCCTGTTTTTTTTAAGATGCTTATCTACAAACAGGTGTTCCTACCAGCGATAATGTATGCAGTTCTGATTTGGTCTAGCTGCTGCGCGACGAGGAAAAAAGCCATCCAGAGGATTCAGAACAAGGTTCTGTGAATGATTTTGCGGCTTCCACCTTGGCACAGCACCGAAAATCTCCATCGGATTGCGGGTATTGAATCGATCGAAGAGATGGCCAACAAAATCATCTCCAACTTTAGAGGCAAATCGATGCAGTCTTCCATCGCAGAGACAATAATTATGCTGCTATAATTTTTCCGAATTACGCATAGCTGAGAAAATTCAAGTGGATGGTGACTCTGTAAAAATGCCTTTGTTATTACTCTAGCAATACATTAATGTCACCTGCAATCAGAATGGAATACGTTCCAATTAGGAGATAATTATGTAGACAGTTGGTTAT